>NC_068444.1:41307181-41554681 GCF_023373465.1 Oncorhynchus keta | reverse complement strand
TGATGCTTCCACCACCATGCTTCCCCGTAAGGATGGTGACATGTTTCCTCCAGACGTGACGCTTGGCATTCAGGCCAAAGAGTTCAATCTTGGTTTCATCAGACCAGAGAATCTTGTTTCTCATGGTCTGAGAGTCCATTAGATGCCTTTTGGCAAACTCCATGTGGGGTGTCATGTGCCTTTTACTGAGTAGTGGCTTGTGTCTGTCATGAAGAGGGTACGACAAAGCCTATTCCCCCTCAGGCAACTAAAAAGATTTGGCATGGGTCCTGAGATCCTTAAAAGTTTCTACAGCTGCAACATCGAGAGCATCACTGCCTGTAATTGCTCAGCCTCTGACCACAAGGCACTACAGAGGGTAGTGCGTATGGCCCAGTACATCACTGGGGCTAAGATGCCTGCCATCCATAGTCACTTTAACCATATCTAAATGTACATACTACCTCAATCAGCCTGACTAACCGGTGTCTGTATGTAGCCTCGCTACTTTCATAGCCTCGCTACTGTATCTAGCCTGTCATTTTACTGTTGTATTATTTCTTTACTTACCTATTGTACACCTAATACCTTTTTTGCACTATTGGTTAGAGCCTGAAAGTAAGCATTTCACTGTAAGGCCTGTTGTATTCGGCGCACGTGACAAATAAACTTTGATTTGATTTGCCATAAGGGCCTGATTGGTGGAGTGCTGCAAGGATGGTTGTCCTTCTGGAAGCTTCTCCCATCTCCACAGAGGAGCTATGCCAGAGTGGCCATCTTGTTCTTAGTCACCTCCCTGACCAAGGTCCTTCTCCCCCGATTGCTCAGTTTGGCCAGGCGGCCAGCTCTGGGAAGAGTCTTGGTGGTTCCCAACTTCTTGCCTTTAAGAATATTGGAGGCCTTTTTTGGTAACCTTCCCCAGATCTGTATCTCGAACAGAATCTTGTCTCAGAGCTATACGGACAATTCCTTCGACATGATGGCTTGGTTTTTGCTCTGACATGCACACTCAACTTATAGGTAGGTGTGTGCCTTTCCAAATCATGTCCAATCAATTACATTTACCACAGGTGGACTCCAATGAAGTTGTAGGAACATCTCAAGGATGATCAATGGAAACAGGATGCACCAGAGCTCGATTTCGAGACTCATAGCAAAGGGTCTGAATACTTATGTAATTAAGGTGTTTCTGTTAAAAAATGTTAATACATTTGCAAAATAAAAAAACAGTTTTTGCTTTGTCACTATGGGACATTGTGTGTAGATTGATGAGTAAACAGTTTTTACTTAATCCATTTTAGAATAAGAATGTAACATAACAAAACGTTAAAAAAGTGAAGAGGTCTGAAAACGTTCGGAATGCACTGTGTATAATTAATTATAAGTTCAACAATGGATGTAGCAAGCTTGGCAACAGTAACACGGTGTAATGTGTAATAAAACAAATTGTGGAGGGGAGAATGTTTTTTGGGGACTATCAGTCGATGTCCTGACAACTGATACACTGAAATGTTATTGCAGCGTTCCCATGAAACGTCTCAAAATAATATCATACTGTAATGACCTGACTAGATCATAAAGGAACAATTGTCCAGACAGAGGGTTGAGTTGACGAATTGACGGTTTATTGACCCAACTTTACACAGGCTACTGTTTGGCCGTAGCCCACGCCAAATAAACGAAAGATACCTCACAAGCCAACCGTGACCTTCTCTTGTGGAGTCCAGATGTAAGAGAGAGAACAAAGGCTAAACCTGGTCTTTACTTCCAAGGTTGATTGGCATGTCGGACCCCGCGAACACTGGGTACTGGTAAGTACAACACAACCACCTACTAGCCTAACACATTACACACAGCTGTCTGTGCGGGTCGCTACAATACATTCTGAGAACATAGCTACCATGTTCTGTGTATGTTTGGTGGGATGTTGACGCAATATTCTCCTGACCCTCAGACAACTGGACACATGAACGTTCTTGCAACATCCCATAAAACGCGTCTAGAACATTAACGTTGTTTGTACCATGGCACTCGTTTCTGATTGACTTGAAGTACATTCGAGCATGCATTATTTCCCTGTGACGAAAGGTATTGTAATGAAACAGCAGGGAGCAGCCCTCGAACCCTCGACCTTCGAGCCCGAGGTCCGGCGCACTAGAGTCGATTTCGGCAGAGTCGATTTCCGCGCTTATAAACCCAGGGTCCTTACAGTATATTTGCACAGTGGAATTCAATGGCACTAAGTTAATTCTTACATGTTATATGTTTGATCTGCTTTTGAAAGCAAAAGTCAAATTGAAATCATTACTGGCATTGTTAAAATCGATGTTTAAAATAGCAAACTAGGATGGATGGTTTGGTTAGCTAAACAAGTAAGTATGTTTGGTTACCAAGGCAACTACTGTCACTATCTAGAAAACTTGCTATCTACTTCAGTGGATGTTGAACATTTCTAGCGCCAAATGAACACGTCTTTTGCGGCAAAAAGCTTACATTATAGTCATGATATAAAAGGGAACCCGTGGCTCTATGCGTTCTCTGGAAAATAAGGCAACTGTGGAAGGAGTTCCACGTGTTCCACGTCATTCATTATTTTCCATAGAAAGCATAGCTTCTTGTTGATTATCCCTTACTTATTCTGGGAACATTGTAACCACGCTCTAGATACATTTTGTTTGACATTAAGGGAACGTTCTCCTAACTTTAACACCATAACACGCTACAGTAGAAAGGTTTTCAGAATGTTTTTGCTGACATTGATAGAATTTTCCCCTAAATATCGGATAACTGGACACTCAAACATTAGGCGAACAGTAGGCTAACATTTAAAAAAAATCTTGCTCCCAAGAATTGTTAGTTGTGGTTACAGTAGTTATATAGACCATTTCCTAACTTCCAATTTAGGCCTATATTCAATCTGGGAAGATCCACGCTATAGTGCAATTGAAATTTAAAGGCAATGTTCTCGCATTCACGGAGAAAATTACCTTACACAATAACGCAGCTCTTCCGAGGCCCGGATTGAATCTAGCCCTAAAAGTAAAATGAGGCGAGGATCAGAAAACAGTGATTGGGGGATAACTGTTTTAAGTCTAGGCATTAAAGTGTTGATATTTTGACTGTTTGGGGAAGTGAAAACAAACTTAATAGAGAGAGTATTATTCAAGTCCTTCTAGGAATGACACTTGAATTTAGGGATGTATTGGAGAGGACTTTTTAAGACTAGAGAGGATTATGAGAGTTCAATGAGATTTCAAGTTTTAGGATTACTAGGCTTCACTTCATGTAAGAAGTGGTGATGTACTATAGACATTATAGTATAGAGACTATAAGTTAGTGCCTCTGCCCGTCACCCGAAAAAACAGACCTGCTCTCCATTACATACATTTACACCCCCCTCCCATGCATACAACATCCCCCCACCCCTTCATATCCACACACCACACACACAGTGAGTGTGTACTCTCCTCTCCTCCTGAGGATGGAGTGGAGTGGAGTTCTTCATTCTGGCCGGGGGGCATATTAACCCCATAACATTACCACAGAGGTTAATCTCTATCCACTTAGAGGGCTGCAATATTTAATCAGGGGCCCTGGTCTCGCTCCCAGTGCCACACACCCTGGCATGCCTCATATGTTTACAGGAGAGGGAGGCCAGCCCAGAAGCGAGGGAAATTCACAGCTAAAAGTCCCACACAACACAGTCGACCACAGAGCTGCTTTGCTGCTTATCCTTGGGTCCGTCTTCCTGCAGTGGAGATGGAGATTGGAGGAAATTACTGGACTTCGTTTAGATTTTACCATCCTTCTAGTAGTGGATGATGCCGTGTCTGAGAGATTTTGTACCATAAAAGCTACTTGATAACTATAAATCGCCCCTAAATGAAAGTTGTCCGTTTCTCTTTTTTCGACCTAAAAGCAAAACATGCACTTGTTTTATGTTACTTCATTTTTAAAGTAAATATTTAAATGTCGACTTCCAATTATTGTCTGTTTGGAAACAGCCAATCAGACATAATTTTGCGACCAAATTACTGTTAAAATTGTTGTAATTATTGCAATAACTTCTTACAAATCATATCAACTACTTAGACACAACCACTCCAAAATAAGCAGTGTTTACCAATCCTGGTCTTGGGGACCTAAAGTGGAGCAGTGCCTTTTCCTGAGCGGATGGTCAGGGGGCCGGAAAATAATAAACAATTATTTGTACACTATATTGACCACAAGAAGCCCAAATATAAATCATATTTGACAAAAACAAAATGATTTCAAACCTTGCTTGCATTTGTATACGATCACATGCAATGCATTCAGAAAGTACTCAGACCCCTTCACTTTTTCCACATTTTGTTATGTTACAGCATTATTCTAAAATGTATTAAATTGTTTTTCAATCTACACACAATACCCCATAATGACAAAGCAAAACAGGTTTTAAGAAGATCCCCCCCCCCCAAAAAAAAATGGAAATATGATATTTACATAACTATTCAGAGCCTTTACTCAGTACTTTGCTGAAGCACTTTGGCAGCGATTATAGCCTTTTCTTGGGTATGACGCTACATGTTTGACACACCTGTATTTGGGGAGTTAATCCCATTCTTCTCTGCAGATCCTCTCAAGCTCTGTCAGGTTGGATGGGGAGCATACACAGCTATTTTCAGGTCTCTCCAGGGATGTTCGATTGGGTTCAAGTTCGGTCTTTGGCTGGGCCACTCAAGGACATTCAGAGATTTGTCCTGAAGCAACTCCTGTGTTGTCTTGGCTATGTGCTTAGGGCCATTGTCCTGTTGGAAGGTGAACCTTTGCCCCAGTCTGAGGTCCTGAGCGCTCTGGAGCAGGTTTTCGTCAGGGATCTCACTGTACTTTGCTCCCTTCATCTTTCCCTCGATCCCTGCCTCTGAAAAACATCTTCACAGCATGATGCTGCCAACACCATGCTTCACCGTAGGGATGGTATTTGCTAGGTGATGAGCAGTGCCTGGTTTTCTCCAGGTGTGACACTTGGCATTCAGGCCAAAGAGTTCAATCTTGGTTTCATCATACCAGAGAATCTTGTTCCTCATGGTCTGAGATTCCTTTAGGTCCCTTTTGGCAAACTCCTAGCGGGCTGTTACTGTATGTGCCTTTTAGTGAGGAGTGGCTTCCATCTGGCTGCTCTACCATAAAAACCTGATCGGTGCAGTGCTGCAGAGAACACTATACTTCTGGAAGGTTCACCCATCTCCTCAGAGGAACTCTGTCAGAGTGACCATGGGGTTCTTGGTCACCTCCCTGAACCTTCTCCCCCAATTGCTCAGTTTGGCCGGGGGGCCAGCTCTAGAAAGAATCTTGGTGGTTCCAAACTTCCTTCATTAGTAAGGCTGTAACATAACAAAATGGGGACTGAACTTCTTCCATTTAAGAATCATGGAGGCCACTGTGGTCTTGGGGACCTTCAATGCTGCAGAAATGTTTTGGTGCCCTTCGCCAGATCTGTGCCTCGACACAATCCTGTCTCGTAGCTCTATGGACAATTCCTTTGACCTCATGGCTTGGTTTTTGCTCTGACATGCATTGTCAACTGCAGGGCCTAATAAAGACAGGTGTGTGCCTTTCCAAATCAAGTCCAATCAATTGAATTTACCACAGCGGACTCCAATCAAGTTGTAGAAACACCTCAAGGATGATCAATGGAAACAGGATTTACTTATGTAAATAAGGTGTTTCTGTTTTGGAAAAATGTTTAAAAACCTGTTTTGATTTCTTCATTATGGGGTAATGGTTTGTAGATTGATGAGGTGTTTTATTTTATTTGAATCCATTTTAGAATAAGGCAGTAACGTAACAAAATTTGGAAAATGTGAAGGGGTCTGAATAGCTTCACTTGATACAGTATCTCTCTACTATGTGTGGGAATACCATGGAGCAGATGGTGTTTTTACAGTCTTTAGTGTCCAGCAATATGTTGTTGTTTTTTACTTTTTTTGTTTCCTCAGAAAACTTGGAGGACGAAATAAATCCCCAGAGGGCCAAAGTCGGCCAGTTGAGGAACCGTGATGTACAGGCTTACTATATTATACTCATTGTACTAAGTATACCTAAAGGCATGTGCATAACTCTAAAGTTGTGTGCCGTGCCTAGCGGTCCTGAAGGTCTTCCACTCTCTCTCACACTCACACATTCAACTAAAGGTCAGGCTTCACGCAAGAAGTGTGAAAAGCATGTATAGAAAAGGGATTGTTTTAACAAGAGGGGGGTTGTTGGTAGTGGTGGTGTGTGTGTGCGTGCGACACTACTACTTTGATACCAGTGGGGAGAGTGATACATTCCAGTAAGGCAGTGATTTTGTGTTTTTTAAACATATAATTTGCTGTTGCAGAGCGGTAATAGTGCCAGGAGGGCGGCCATAGCAACGCCTGCTCCCTGATTCAGACTGACTCTAATGGGGAGGTCTGGTGAATTTTCCACACAGCCCAGAGGGGGAGGAAGAGACAGCATACAGGGGACATTATAACCTCTCGGAAGATAGAGAGAGAGAGACGGAGAGAGAATACATGTTGGCAGAGCCCCATCTGTTTTTAGCCCCAACTGTTCAGCTAGTTTTACAGCTGCACCATCGAGAGCATCCTGACGGGTTGCATCACTACCTGGTATGGCAACTGCTCGGTCGCAGAGCGCAAAATACTACAGAGGGTAGTGCGTACGGCCCAGTACATCACTGGGCCAAGCTTCCTGCCATCCAGGACCTCTATACCAGGCGGTGTCAGAGGTAGAGGCCCTAAACATTTTCAAAGACTCCAACCACTCTAGTCATAGACTCTGCTACCGCACGGCAAGCGGTACCGGAGCGCTAAGTCTAGGTCCAAGAGGCTCCTAAATAGCTTCTACCCCCAAGCCATAAGACTCCTGAACAGCTAATCATCTGGCTACCCAGACTATTTGCATTGCCCCCCGCCCCTCTGGGACGCTGCTTGTACTCTCTGTTATTATCTATGCATGGTCACTTTAACAACTCTACCTACGTGTACATATTACCTCAATTACCTCGACACTGGTATCCCCGCACATTGACATTGACTCTGTACCGATACCCCATGTATATAGCCACACTATTGTTATTTACTGCTGCTCTTTAATTATTATCTCTTACTTTTTAAAATATTTTCTTGCATTGTTGGTTAAGGGCTTGTAAGTAAGAATTTCACTGTATTTGGCGCATGTGACAAATCAAATTTGATTTGATAAAAATAAAATATATTTATATACAGTTGAAGTCAGAAGTTTACATACACCTTAGCCGAAGACATTTAAATTCAGTTAAAAAAAAAAAATCCTGACATTTAATCCAAGTAAACATTCCCTGTCTTAGGTCAGTTAGGATCACCACTTTATTTTAAGAATGTGAAATGTCAGAATAATAGTAAAGAGAATGATTTATTTCAGCTTTTCGTTCTTTCATCACATTCCCAGTGGGTCAGAAGTTTACATACACTCAATTAGTTTTTGGTGGCATTGCCTTTAAATTGTTTAACTTGGGTCAAACGTGTCGGGTAGCTTTCCACAAGCTTCCCACAATAAGTTGGGTGAATTTTGGCAAACTCCTCCTGACAGAGCTGGTGTAACTGAGTCAGGTTTGTAGGCCTCCTTGCTCGCGCATGCTTTTTCAGTTCTGCCCACACATTTTCTATGGGATTGAGGTCAGGGCTTTGTGATGGCCACTCCAATACCTTGACTTTGTTGTCCTTAAGCCATTTTGCCACAACTTTGGAAGTATGCTTGGGGTCATTGTCCATTTAGAGGACCCATTTGCGACCAAGCTTTAAATTCCTGACAGATGTCTTGAGATGTTGCTTCAATATATCCACATAATGTTCCTGCCTCATGATGCCATCTATTTTGTGAAGTGCACCAGTCCCTCCTGCAGCAAAGCACCCCCATAACATGAAGCTGCCACCCCCGTGCTTCACGGTTGGGATGCTGTTCTTCGGCGTGCAAGCCTCCCCCTTTTTCCTCCAAGCTTTTGCTTGGCTGGTCATTATGGCTAAACAGTTCTATTTTTTGTTTCATCAGACCAGAGGACATTTCTCCAAAAAGTACAATCTTTGTCCCCATGTGCAGTTGCAAACCATAGTCTTGCTTTTTTTTTGGCGGTTTTGGAGCAGCGGCTTCTTGCTTGCTGAGCAGCCTTTCAGCTTATGTTGATATAGGACTCGTTTTACTGTGGATATAGATTATTTTGTACCTGTTTCCTCCAGGTCTATTGCTGTTGTTCTGGGATTGATTAGCACTTTTCACACCAAAGTATGTTAATCTCTAGGAGACAGAACGTATCTCCTTCCTGAGCGTTTTGACGGCTGCGCAGTCCCCTGGTGTTTATACTTGCATACTATTGTTTGTACAGATGAACGTGGTACCTTCAGAAGTTTGGACATTTCTCCCAAGGATGAACCAGACTTGTGGAGGTCTACAATTTTCTGTCTGAGGTCTTGACTGATTTCTTTTGATTTTCCCATGATGTCAAGCAAAGAGGCACTGAGTTTGAAGGTAGGGCTTGAAATACATCCACAGGTACACCTCCAATTGACTCAAATGATGTCAATTAGCCTATCAGAAGCTTCTAAATCCATGACATAATTTTCTGGAATTTTCCAAGCTGTTTAAAGGCACAGTCAATTTAGTGTATGTTCACTTCTGACCCACTGGAATTGTGATACAGTGAATTATCCGTCTGTAAACAATTGTTGGAAAACTTACTTGTGTCATGCACAAAACTATAGTTTGTTAACAAGAAATTTGTGGAGTGGTTGAAAAATGAGTTTTAATGACTCCTACCTAAGTGTATGTAAACTTCCGACTTCAACTGTGTGTGTATATATATATATATATACACTGCTCAAAAAAATAAAGGGAACACTAAACTAACACATCCTAGATCTGAATGAATGAAATATTCTTATTGAATACTTTTTTCTTTACATAGTTGAATGTGCTGACAACAAAATCACACAAAAATGATCAATGGAAATCAAATTTTATCAACCCATGGAGGTCTGGATTTGGAGTCACACTCTCAAAATTAAAGTGGAAAACCACACTACAGTCCAACTTTGATGTAATGTCCTTAAAACAAGTCAAAATGAGGCTCAGTAGTGTGTGTGGCCTCCATGTGCCTGTATGACCTCCCTACAATGCCTGGGCATGCTCCTGATGAGGTGGCGGATGGTCTCCTGAGGGATCTCCTCCCAGACCTGGACTAAAGCATCCGCCAACTCCTGGACAGTCTATGGTGCAACGTGGCGTTGGTGGAAGGAGCGAGTGCGGCCCCCCAAAGAAATGCCACCCCACACCATGACTGACCCACCGCCAAACCGGTCATGCTGGAGGATGTTGCAGGCAGCAGAACGTTCTCCAAGGCGTCTCCAGACTGTCACGTCTGTCACATGTGCTCAGTGTGAACCTGCTTTCATCTGTGAAGAGCACAGGGCGCCAGTGGCGAATTTGCCAATCTTGGTGTTCTCTGGCAAATGCCAAACGTCAAGCACAGTGTTGGGATGTAAAGCACAACCCCCACCTGTGGACGTCGGGCCCTCATACCACCCTCATGGAGTCTGTTTCTGACCGTTTGAGCAGACACATGCACATTTGTGGCCTGCTGGAGGTCACTTTGCAGGGCTCTGGCAGTGCTCCTCCTGCTCCTCCTTGCACAAAGGCGGAGGTAGCGGTCTTGCTGCTGGGTTGTTGCCCTCCTACGGCCTCCTCCACGTCTCCTGATGTACTGGCCTGTCTCCTGGTAGCGTCTCCATGCTCTGGACACTACGCTGACAGACACAGCAAACCTTCATGCCACAGCTCGCATTGATGTGTCATCCTGGATGAGCTGCACTACCTGAGCCACTTGTGTGGGTTGTAGACTCCGTCTCATGCTACCACTAGAGTGAAAGCACCGCCAGCATTCAAAAGTGACCAAAACATCAGCCTTATGTAGGTCCTAACAGTTTGTGGGCACAGTTTATCAGTTTGCTGGCATGCATAAAACTATTTTTTGCCCCACCAGTATTTACATGCTAAATTCGCCACTGTTTTTTTGTAAATGAGAAGTTCTGTTAAATTGACCTGACACATACAGTATTTCAAGTACTTGTGATTTTGACATGTTGAAGACTTTAGAGACATAGGTAGTTGACATAGGTAGATTACTGC
The DNA here is from genome assembly GCF_023373465.1 of Oncorhynchus keta. NCBI lineage: Eukaryota > Metazoa > Chordata > Actinopteri > Salmoniformes > Salmonidae > Oncorhynchus > Oncorhynchus keta. The sequence continues at coordinate 41,544,517 of NC_068444.1, read as the reverse complement.
ACTGATCATATATACAGGGCCTTTCATGGCCTTTTTGCAATCCTATGCCATACAAAAAAAATGCCTCCCCTTGAAGAATAGTCCCAGTAAGGTACTTTGGACATGGTTATTACCAAGGGCCTTTCTACTGACATATCCTCTGTTGTTGATGTTGCTTTATCTGTGTATATTTACTACCTTGTTACCATAGCACAGGGTAATACTGGATGCATTATAAAGAAACACTATCTTACCTCTGAAGTTGGTATAGATTTTATTTAGTGGATTGCCTATTCTGCCTTCCTCTTGTAATGATTTAGCAAATGAAGGGCAACCATTGATGCCATAGCGCCAGTAAAATTTTAAAAGGTCACATCCAAACGGAGAGCCCTTCGGATGAATTAGGAAGCTAATCAATTTAATAGAAATGGCAAAAAGGCAGAGCAGAAGTGGAGAAAGTCAAAGTTGCAGGTCCATTATGATATTCTGAGAGAGCAACCTGGCATATATAACAAGGCAATTAGAAATGCCAGACAGACACATTTTTTCCAACATGATCACTAATAATCTGAATAATTTGAGAGTGCCCTTCTCGACCATTGATGGCCTGATAAATCCTACCCCCGCAAACCTATATGAACTTTGCTCCACATCTAAATGTGATGAGTTTGCAGCATATTTCAAAGATAACAAACATTAGGCTGGGTATCAGTCATGCCAGACCTGATGAAAAGTTTTATGACATGTGTCCTAGCCTTCCACACAAAGGCACTATGGATTTATTGTCCCTGGTTGACACAGACATGCTCAGGAAAGTGATATCACAACGGGATCGGTGTCCCTAAACCAGGACAGTTGTTGCTCAATATACGATATTGGGACTAGAAAACGTTGTAAACAACAGCCAACTTTCCGGGACATAGACATGTCTTGTATGGGCAGAAAGATTAAATTCTTGTTAATCAAACTGCAGTGTCCAATTTACAGTAACTATTACAGCAAAATAAAATACCATGCTATTTTTTGAGGATAGTGCACAACAACAAAACACTTTTATTATGGCAACTGGTGTCACGTTGGTATGAATAGATTCGGGAGACAGGCGCAGGAATGCGTAATAGTTATTTTTATTAAGCCCAAATAACGGCGTGCCTTGTAAAGGCACTGGGACGAAGACCAAACAAACACGTAACTAAACACAGGGTAGAATCGCAAAACAAAAGAGCGAGGAGTACCTAATGCTCTCCTATCTGGTCTACCCAAGAAAGCCATTGGTCAAATGCAAAACAGACAGAATGCTGCAGCACGGGTACTGACCAAGAGCACATATTACACCGGTATTAAGGTCTCTGTACTGGCTGCCTGTGAGTTTTATAATTAATTTTAAGATTCTTCTATTGGATTTAAACCAATCCATGATTGTGCACCCCAAAACATCTCAGACATGCTTTTAAGTTATATAAATAGTAGGTCTCTCAGGTCCTCTGGCACTGGCCTTTTAACTATCTCAAAGACTAAGACCAAGGGGCATAGAGAGGCAGCCTTTAGTTATTTTGTCCCCAGCCTCTAGAATAGCCTGCCAGAGAATCTGAGGGGGCCTAAACTGGACATGTTTAAAAAATATTTTATTTGCTTTTCCTTAGGGTGCTTTTTAGTCGTTCAGTTATTATTGTCATTCCTTAGTATTTTTATCCTTCTATGTTTGTTGTGTACCAAATATTTTTTGTTTTGTTTTTTCCTGTGAAGTACATTGTGTTGCATTCCATGTCTGAAATGTGCTGTATAAATAAAGCTTGATTTGATTCATAAAGAGACACATATTGTTGGGATTACATTCTATCTAATGAATCTGTAACAAACGGTTATAACACATTTGTTAAAATTGTGTGATGAAAATAAATAACCTGATAATACGCGGTTATTACTGTATTGGATTAAACACCAGACACCCTCTTAACTTTCCAATGCACATTTCCATGTCTCTCACACACAGTAAATCAAATCAAAGTTCATCTGTCGCATACACAGATTAGCATAATAAAGCAGGTGCAGCAAAATGCTTGGGTTTTTAGCTCCAGCAGTGCAGGCAATGTCTTACAGTAAAATACTAATACACAAATACCCCCCCCCCCCAAAAAAAGAAAATAAATTAGCTTAATTTAATTCTTAGAGATCTGTCACGCCCTGACCTTAGTATTCTTTATTATTTTGGTTAGGTCAGGGTGTGACATGGGTGATGTATGTGTTGTTGTACCGTCTAGGGGTTTTGTTTGTTTATGGGGGTGTATACTATCTAGTGTATACTATCTGGTTTATGTATGTCTATGTTTGCCTAGATTGGTTCTCAATTAGAGACAGCTGTTTATCGTTGTCTCTGATTGGGAACCATATTTAGGCAGCCATCTTCTTTGGGTATTTCGTGGGTTATTGTCTATGGTTAGTTGCCTGTGTCAGCACTACATTTAGCGTCACATTCGTTTAGTTGTGTTTGTAGTTTGTTTAAGTGTTTCTTTGTCTTCATTAAAATAAGATGTATTCATCTCACGCTGCGCCTTGGTCTCATCCATTCAACGAACGTGACAAGATCAAATAACATGTCAGCTAAATAATGTTGTAGGAATGCTAATCGTATCTGTTTCTAACTATACTGAACAAAAATATAACGCATGTTTATGTTCTATATGCACAACAATCGTATTTCTCTCAAATTTTGTGCAAAGATTTGTTTACATCCCTGTTAGTGAGCATTTCTCCTTGCCAAGATAATTCATCCACCTGACAGGTGTGGCATATCATGAAGCTGATTAAACAGCATGATCAATATACAGGTGCACCTTGTGCTGGGGACCACAGGCCCCTCGCAGATTGTCACACAACACAGATGCCTTAAGTTTTGAGGGAGCGTGCAATTGGCATGCTGACTGCAGGAATGTCCACCAGAGCTTTTGCCAGAGAATTGAATGTTCATTTCTCTACCATAAAGTATTTTTTAGAGAATTTGGCAGTACGGTCAACCAGCCTCACAACCATAGACCACATGTAACCACGCCATCCCAGGACCTACACACCCAGCTTCTTCACATGCGGGATCGTCTGACACCAGCCACCCGGTAAGCTGATGAAATTGTGGATTTGCACAACCAAAGAATTTCTGAACAAACTGTCAGAAACCGTCTCAGGGAAGCTCATCTGCATGCTCATCGTCCTCACCAGTGTGTTGACCTGACTTTAGTTTGGCGAAACCGACCTCAGTGGGCGAATGCTCACCTTCGATGGCCACTGGCATGCTGGAGAAGTGTGCCCTTCACGGATGAATCCCGGTTTCAACTCTACCAGGCAGATGGCAGACTGCGTGTATGGCGTTGTGTGGATGAGTGGTTTGCTGATGTCAACGTTGTGAACAGAGTGCCCCGTGGTGGCGGTGGGGTTATGGTATGGGCAGGCATAAGCTAAGGACAACGAACACGATTGCATTTTAACAATGGCAATTTGAATGCACAGAGATATGATGAGAACGTGAGGCCCATTGCCATTCATGTTTCAGCATGATAGTGCAAGGCCCCATGTCGAAAGGAACTATACACAATTCCTGGAAGCTAAACATTTCCCAGTTCATCCATGGCCTGCATACTCACCAGACCCATTGAGCATGTTTGTGATGTTCCGAATCAACGTGTTCGACAGTGTATTCCAGTTCTCGCCAATATCCACAACTTTGCACAGCCATTGAAGAGAAGTGCAAATACATTCTACAGGCCTCAATCAACAGCCTGATCAACTCTATGTGAATGAGATGTGTTGCGCTGCATGAGGCAAATGGTGGTCACCAGATACTGACTGGGTTTCTGATCCACAACCCTACCTATTTTTTAAGGTATCTGTAACCAACAGATACATATCTGTATTCCCAGTCATGTGAAATCCAGAGATTAGGGCCTAATGAATTAATTTCAATTGACTGATTTCCTTATATGAACGAACTGTAAGTCAGTTAAATATTTGAAATTGTTCATGTTGTGTTTATATTTTTGTTCCATGTACATAAAGAATTTCAGAATAATAAATGTTATGTTAACATTATTGAAGTGACCAGGGTTCAATGACTCTATATATATGGGGCAGCAGTCTGGAAGACGCAGGGTAGAGTACCTGTTGGTAGTCGTCTATTGACTTTGTAAGGTGCAGGGCAGGGTACCGGGCTGAGGCCGTCTAGTGATGAATGTTCAACACACTGAAAGCCTAGAGATAGAAGCCGTTTTCAGTCTCTCCTTCCCAGCTTTAATGCACCTCTAGTGTTCCCTTGTTAGATGGTAGCAGGGTGAATAAGCCAGTAACCATCCAATGCATGTAAAATATATTCAAATGAGATATTCATACTTTTTTATATTACTCCAATATTGTGAACTGTATATCATGTTATACAGTATGTCTTGTTAGGATTAAACTGTAGTTGTTTTATGAAGACAATAGCAGGCTGAACATCCACATTTTAACGGATGTACATTTCTCTTTAAAAAAGTATCCATCTGTTTATTGCTCACATGCCAGAGCTCACATGGATAGCTCGTAGCACTGTCTTGCTTATGCAAATATGTTTTGCCTGGAAATCTATTTGGAGTTGCTCGAAGGAATCCAGAACGGACCTCCTTCTGTCTCCCCCACCGGCTCTGCGGGCCTCCATTGCGCCGTCTATCTCCTCTCGTGTGGAAGAGATTTCACCAGCTCACACACGCAGGGACGGGCAGCGAGCCGCACACACCACACTGCGCCGCCTCAGACGGCCCCACCATGGGGGATTATGCAGATCTCACATGCCGCCGCTGCTGGCTCTGCGAGCATGACAAGGCGGCCCACAACTGTTTGCTCAGTTGTATAATACAAGCTATGGACCCTATTCAGAGGACAGAGAGTAAATCATTATATGCCTACTTTTTCACTAGAGTTGGCCATTAAAAGGTGAAAAAGGCTCTACAAGCAATGTTTAGGGGTTGTAGATTAACCTAACTTTTAGGCAAAACGTTAAATGTATTGTAATGTTGCTTAGAAAATGAGGCGGGGTCAAAACATATGTGACCCATTTTTAACATCAATTTGTTCATTATTTGTTCATTATTTCTCTATTTGTTTTATTATATTGTACATAATCCTATAAAATAATGTTTGAAACAAATATGATGATGGTTGATTGTGTATAAAGGGTTTTAATTTGTATTTTGGGCACTAAAGTATATTCTTATTATTGAATAGGTGAAAAACAGTGCCTAGATATCGAACAAAAAAACTAAAAGTTTACATTTAACATGCCATAAACCTTTAGTGCAGTCCAAAGTAGGCTAATGAAATATAATTATTTGTTCAGAAATACTCAGAAAATATTCTTAATCACGAATCTCTACTCCAATATGGGATGTATTTATATTTAATTCATAGTGCATCTGATCTAAAAAATATCAAATAAAATACTTTACTTAAAAGTTAACCTTCCATAAGTCAAAGTAAAGACAATATGGTGATATGAGTAGGGGGTGTAGTGTTATAGGGGCCGATGTGTGTGTGTGTGTGTGTGTGTGTGTGTAGGCTGGGAGGCAGCTAGCACTCCTCTTGGGCAGGGATGCGATTGGAGAGAAAGGAGGAGCGGAGAAAGAGAGCCATGTGCTTGGAACCAGAGGGCTGAGGAGCCTGCCTGGGCAGATGGTCCACAAAGGTGTTACCACACAGTGAGTGGGCAGTGCGATTGATGCATTGCAACATTCAAGAAGGTGGAACATTTGGCTGCTGACCCGCAGTCAGAACTCATTTGCCTTCCCTCCCAACTCATTTAGCTGCTGCTGCAGGAGATTGGGTCCGAATAAGCACACACACACATTCGGAACGCTGCACTTTCCCACGCTCTGGGGAGCCTATGCTGTGTGTTCACTGAAAACTTCTTCCTCTCTAAGGAGGTGGAGGGGAGGAGGTAGAACATGTTCATAGTGAACAACAAGCATACTACTACAGTACATGGTGGCTACTAAGTCTGCAAGGGACTTATTACTATTATTATACCTTTATTTCAACAAGGAACACAGACTGAGACCAAGGTCTCTTTTACAGCTGGGCCCTGCGTATACATGCTTACACATACAGTTTAGGTACAATGATTAAAAAACTAAACTAAACAAGACAAACAAAACCATTACAGATAACACAAAAAAAATACAGCAACAGATTACATTTACACAGGTTATTCCAGGACTATACCCTTATTGTCACAGTGAACAAAAGTCTATACTGTTTCTGTGGTGTTGTTCCTTTTAGAGTTAGAACATCATTCCCAACATATAGGCTAATAAACATGTACACAACATATAGTCTAATAAACATGTACAAAGGCAATTTCATTTTAGAACAACAATTTAAAAGAATACAAGTTAAAACAATGGAATAAAATATTACAACAATATTTAATATTGTGAAGGTCTCACCAGCATTATAGGTAGGCTATAATACAAATAGGATGCTCAAAAAGTTAAACTACCTATTTTCTCTTAAATAACACATACTTTAGTTATGCACATGCCAGGATTTAATTTCAGACCCAAAAGCATTCTTACATCAGTTTAAACATAGACAATTTATGAGAGAGTGTGCTATAACCAAAGGCAACATTATGGCAATGGTTTGTCTCAAAGCACAGTAAAATTATTATGTATAAAAATAATGAATCATTAGTGGGATCAAAGGCAATTGAAATCTTGAGCATAAGAATGCCACACCATTCGTATGTTTGTGTGAGGGGACACACACAAACAAACTCTAACACACACATTTTTTTGTTGTAATGTTTGAATAATTTTTGTTGTTGTTGTGACTGTCCTTGTATATCAGTGTATCAATGTTTTGTTACTTGTCATGTTGTGTTTTTTGTGGACCCCAGGAAGAGTAGCTACTGCCTTTGCAAAAGCTAATGGGGATCCAAATAAACAAATTAAATAGTCTTATTCGTCGCTCACTGAATAAAAACTCTAGCATATACTGCCACCTTGTGGTTAAATTCGGTACATCAACAATACATTCCATTGAAATTAGTACTCATCAGCCACGTGAGAAATGTATAAAAGCAAAAAATGCATTAGCTCTGTAACTAAACACCAGCTTAATTTTAATACTTGTACTGAATATTTGTGATAATTAGCAGGTTGCAAAAGGCGACTAATAAACTTCCACTGTGAAATAAGTGTCAACATTTTGGCATCTTGTTTCATAAATTAACATCTTGAATGCAATGCTTATAAAATATGGTTAATCTCACCATCCATGCAGCAGGTGAGTGGACATACTGTATCTACAGTATCCTATAAATAGTGGATGTCTAAAGAAGAATTGTGTTGAAAGAGGATAGTGCTATACATGGTGTTTACATGGTACCTGTCTGGTGAAGGATCTGGTTTTGACCTGCATTAGACTATTTAATGATCACAAAATGCAAGTCATATTTTCCTACGAACCACTGATATTTTGTGCTTGAGCATAATTCATTGACTGCATAAAGTGTGAACGTGACTAAACCTAGGACACCAAACTAAACAAAAAGGTCAGTAGCAGTCCAGCACAGACACACAAATGTATCACATCCGCATTTGTTTGTGATTCCACTCCGAGTTAATCATCATCCACCACAATCACATTCACGTTCAGCTGGTACTCAATGGTGGCCCATCAAAGATGTTTCTCTTGGTGAGCTTATGTCCATAATGCAGGGCTTGGATTTGGCTCCTCGGTAAGACATAGTCCCACATGTTGAGGTCGGTCAACTCCCCCACAAAGCTCTGCAAAGCATCCAGGTCTCCAAGGTGTTTGTCTGCTCTTGCCCCAAGAGGACGGTCCCCTTGGGCCGGATAGTGTGGCCCGGCTTGTACAGCTGGTAGGTGCTGCGGCGGCCGTCCACCCAGAAGGCAGCCAGCCCAGTACGGGACTCCCAGGTGAGGCAGAGACTTGTTTTGAAGGTGGTGATGGGCGGCAGGTGGAAGAAAGCGCTATCGCCGCTCAGGTAGAAGGCGATGCGGCCATCTTTCTTGTGCCACACGTAGTCGGTGGTGCGGTAGGCAAACAGGATGATCTGCCTCTCGACTTCCAGCTCAGTGGCCACATGCATGCACAGAGTGAACGTGCGCAGGCCCATTTCCTTCTGGGAGATGAGCACCATGAAGCTGAAGTCTGTCTCATACGGAAAAACCAGTACCTTCCTGCCCAGGTCAACTGTAAACAATACCACAAACAAAATCATCAACAATAACATCATCAACTTAGAGCAGTCACTGGTGAAGATGACAACAGTATTGTAGCAAATTAACTGACTGGAACTTGAACCTGGGTTCCTCTTCTGACTGTCAGTCCAACACCTTAACCATTAGGAGGTCCAGACCCCTTGACGGTCATTACGTTGTACTACGGTCACAACAGTATAAAAACAGCTTTACATGAGCTCACTTGAGGAGGTATGCACACGTAATGCTTTGAAAGTATTATGATATGAGCTATTGGATCTACTATTTGGGATTTTACCAAGAACAATTGTATGACATTATTTTCTGTATCTTCTATAAAATAGTTATGTGATACAAAGAAATAATCATAGCTAGTATAATCCAAAATTATTCCTCTATTTTCCATAACCTACCAACCGAAACATACCTTCATTGGCTAAGGCGACACTGACGATACCCAGTAAGACTACGGCACTGGCAGCTATCTTGTCACTTGAGAATATCTACCACAGCAAACACATATCATAACGGCAAAAGGTGCCACAAAGTAATTGTGAAAATAATAAATAGTAGTAAATACATCATATAGTATAAACTGCATATTCTATAATGAAATGCCTCAACACACACAAAATACTAACAGAATTGCTCTATGATGATTTAAGGCTGTATTTCCATTGAAAAGCCTTGTGATGCTAGCTCACTGTCACGCCTGTATATTCTTGGGGACCTTCAATGCTGCAGATATTTTTTGGTACCCTTCCCCAGATCGGTGCCTCGACAGAATCCTGTCTCGGAGCTCTACAGACAATTCCATCGACCTCATGGCTTGGTTTTTCCTCTGACATGCACTGTCAACTGTGGGACCTTATATAGACAGGTGTGTACTCCTGTACTCCCTGTTCACCCATGACTGCTTGTCCATGCACGCCTTCAACTCAATCATCAAGTTTTCAAACAAAACAACAGTAGTAGGCTTGATTACCATCAACGATGAGACAGCCTACATGGAGGAGGTGATGGCTCTGGGAGCGTGGTGCCGGGAAAATAATCTCTCACTCAACATCAACAAAGGGATGATCGTGGACTTCAGGAAACAGCAGAGGGCGCACCCTACAACGATGGGACCGCAGTGGAGAAGGTGGAAAGCTTCAAGTTCCTCGGCGTACACATCACTGACAAACTGAAATGGTCCACCCACAAAGACAGTGTGGTGAAGAAGGTGCAACAGCGCCTCTTCAACTTCAGGAGGTTCAAGTTTGGCTGAACACCTAAAACCTAAACAAACTTTTACAGATGCCCAATTGAGAGCATCCTGTCGGGCTGTATCACCGCCTGGTACGGCAACTGCACTGCCCACAACCGCAAAGCTCTCCAGACGGTGGTGTGGTTTTCCCAATGCATTACCAGGGGCAAACTTCATGCCCTCCAGGATACCTACACCATCCGATGTCACAGGAAGGCCATGAAGATCATCAAGGACAACAACCACCCGAGCAACTGCCTGTTCACCCCACTATCATCCAGAAGGCGAGGTCAGTACAGGTGCATCAAAGCAGGGACGAGAGACTGAAAAACAGCTTCTATCTCAAGGCCATCAGACTGCTAAACAGCTGCCACTAACATTGAGTGGCTGCTGCCAACATACTAACTCAACTCCAGCCACTTTAATAATGGAAAATGTATGTAAAAAATGTATCACTAGCCACTTTAATCAATGCCACTTTTATATGTTTACATACCCTACATTATTCATCTCATATGTATATACTGTACTCTATACCATCTACTGCATCTTGCCTATGCCGTTCTGTACCATCACTCATTCATATATCTTTATGTATATATTCTTTATCCCCCTACACTTGTGTGTGTATAAGGTAGTTGTTGTGGAATTGTTAGGTTAGATTACTCGTTGGTTATTACTGCATTGTCGGAACTAGAAGCACAAGCATTTCGCTACACTCGCATTAACATCTGCTAACCATGTGTATGTGACAAATACAATTTGATTTGAAAAGGTCTCTCCACAGTCCAGGTCCAGAACAGACTATCGGAGGCACACAGTACTACATATAGCTATGACTACATGGAACTCTATTCCACATCAAGTAACTGACGCAAGCAGTAAAATTAGATAAAAAAAAAACATTAAAAAAACACCTTATGGTACAGCGGGGAATGTGAAGCAACACAAACATTGGCACAGACACACACACAGACACACACGATAACATACACACTATACATACCAAATAAGTAATTTTCGGTGATAACCCAAAAATGCCATTCATTACACCATAGGCTGTCGAACAAATAACACCCCTCTCTGGGTTGCCCCAGCCCGTGCAAGGAACTGGATGAATGTAGTGGCACCCCCTGGTGGTCGTGGGCTGGGGTTAGGACCCCTCCTGGGGTTGGCCCTGCCTGACTGGTCCCTCTCCCCCATCTCCTTGAATGAAGTGGCCGCGGGGGGAGGTCGCCCCCCCATCCGAGTGTTGGCCCCCCTCTCCCTGTGTAGTCCCCATCCCTTTCTGCCCCTCTCCCCTGATCTCCCTAGTGCAGGGAGCTGGCTGGATGGAGTGGTGCCCCCTTGCAGCCTTGGCAGCGGGCAGAGATCAGGCACCCTGTCTGGGGTCATCAGGCACCCTGTCTGGGGTCGTCAGGCACCCTGTCTGGGGTCGTCAGGCACCCTGTCTGGGGTCGTCAGGCACCCTGTCTGGGGTCGTCAGGCACCCTGTCCGGGGTCGTCAGGCACCCTGTCCGTGGTCGTTCCCCCCTCTCCCCCCTTTTCCTGGTACAGGGGAGCTGGGTGGATGTAGTGGCATCCCCTGTTGGCCATGGGTGGGGATTGGCCCCCCTCCCTGGGTCGGCCTTAGCTCTTTCTGGCCCTCTCCCCATATCCCTGGGGCAGGGAGCTGGCTGGATTTAGTGGTGCCCCCCTGGTGACTTCTGGTGGGGGTCGGCAACGATTTAAACCTTTTGGCTTTCCATACTCAATTAAATTAACTTTCCATCCGGATTCGCCCATCAAAGTGCTGAGGGTTGATATTAGATTTTTTTTAGATTGCAAAGATTTAGCTTAACTTTTTCGATTGACAGTGCATATATTTGTTCTCAAAACTGTACCTGGGAACATCTGCAGAAGGAAACTATCTACTAGGTAATGTTAAATTATAACTTTCTATTTTTCTCAGTCACAAGTTAACTTTACTTCTCATTTGCTGGACAGCAAATTCAATCCGTATCGTGGAAATTCAGCATTGTCCCGGAAGTGCTGGCTTGGACCAGAAAGGCTGGGGCGGTCGTATGTAAAACAATAGTTCATGATTCGTTCCATTCGAAACGGGCATATCCAACCAGCGTAGGGTGCCGGCTTGAAGTCTGAGGGCAAAGTCCCTTCATTATCGTAGCTTCCTCAAAGAATATGGATATACTGAGAAGTACACGTCTCTCCACCCTAACAATGTCGTTGTTCACAAATCGACAGGGTGGGCTGTTTAGCGTCAGCCAATCCTTTCTTTGGATTAGTGGATACATCTCATTATTGTAATACTTTAAGTATTCGATGAGGGTTGTTGACGTCAACCGCCGGTATTAAACAGAGAGATGCTATGTCACAAGCCTCATGACATGAATGTGCATAGGCATCTCCGTTATAGTGTTTTAAAAAAAAAATAGAAGTTGTCAAGTGTCCTACTTATATCAGTACAATCGTAGCAACTTTACTTATATCAAGTAAAAATCGCGTAGCAAATAAGCCATTAATTATTTTTTTGTTCACCAAATTCGACACGCTTATTGACCATACAAAAAAACTCGTTACATTGGTGTTTGCGAAACAATGAAAAAACGTCACCTGCTGGAGGGAGACGATTTTCCGCCGAGTTGGACCTCTCTGGCTTCGTTTAACACAACGCAGCCGTTCCTGACACTGAAGTTAAGGACTTAGTGAGGCTGGTGTTAGCAAAACTACCATAAATATCGAAACAGCTAAACTATATTGATGATTTCCTATCACTGAGATCATAAAGCATTTTGTTTTTACAGCGAGCTTTTATTTTGAAGGCGGAATCGAAAACAGGAAGTCTACATGTCAGCTGTTACAAAACCAATCGTCAGTTCCACTTTCCCGATATGTTGGAATGTGTCCTATCCAATGAGAACAGAAGTGATATTTTTTGATTCTCAACGGTTTGGCTACATTGCAAGTCTGCTACGGGTGAGTTTGTTTGTTTACTAGCTAATTTACAAGTTGTTCCCCCCGGCTACTTAATCAAAAAACCCTGGGTACTTTCGTTGGCAAAACTTGAACTAGCTAAGACGATAGTAATTTGGTTAAAATGTTTAATTTTGGTGTTCGCTATACTGCTGCTAACGTTAGCAAAATATTTTACTTAAGCTATAAGGCATGAGGGGTGTGGTATTTTGCCAATATTCCACCGCCAAAGGCTGTTCTTATCACGACACACCGCGGATTGCCTGGATGCAGCCCTTAGCCGTGGTATATTGGCCAAGTATCACAAAGCCCACAGATGCCTTATTGCTAGTATAAACTGGCTACCAAACTAATTAGAGCAGTAAAAAATATGCATTGATGAATCGTTGTGACATATGAAATACGAGTGATTGTGTAATAACTACGTTAAATGTATGAACGTGTTAAAGTATGTGACGTGCAGTCATATTCAGGTCCTGATTGGTCAACAAACTTAATTGACACGTTAAATTGTATATTTTGACGCAAAGACCCAAACGGCATTCCAAAGAAATCCTGGTTGTGAATGAAACGACTAAACAAAGGAACGAAATAGCACAGCAAGTAAGTGAAAGAAATAGGTTTTGATTATGTTTTACTGTTAATGAGGATATGCGTAATGCCAAAGTGTGTGTGTGTGTGTGTGTGTGTGTAAACTTTCATTTAACTAGCAAGTCAGTTAAGAATAAATTCTTATTTACAATGATGGCCAAACCCGGATGAAGCTGTGCCACCCTATGGGACTCCCAAAAATGGCTGGCTGTAATACAGCCTTGATTCGAACCAGGGACAGTACTGTAGTGACTGCTGCGTCCGTAACTATTTAACTGTACAAGGAATGCTTAAAAGGCCGCTAAAATTGTAAATGTCGGTTATCGGTATAATTAAAACTAAATGCCAAGAAAGCTGTAGGCTATTACACCATTATTTATTATCACTGCATGTAAGGCACATGAAAAGAGCAAATGGACTTGAAAGTGTGGTTTGATGAGAACACCAAGATTTCGCCAAAGCACATATGTATGGCCGAGTCGCGCACAGACAGCAGTGGACACATCAATTCAGGCTACAAGACAAATGCCAAATATCATTACACGTTTTGGAACCACATGTCTCTATCCATTCGTGTGGTGGGTGCACAGTGTGCTATTTGAATGCTGGAATTATTTTAGTGGATGAATGTGCATGGGTGACTTACAGTAGGAGCTTTTTGAAGTAATCCGATGAAAACATGACTTGTTGTGTCACATTAAAAGGTACATTTTACTGGTAAAATGTTATCAATCCTGCAGCAGCCCTCTCTTCTAGCGAGCTAGCTACTTATCGACTCATTAGCCAGTTCGTTTTAGCTCTTGCTAATAATGGCCTACCTAATGACGAATGCTCTTAGAATTGTCAATATAAGCATTTTATTTTGTACAGTTAACAAAAAAACATTAAACAAAGACTAGATGACAGAGCAAAGTCAAGTAGAAAATGTTAGTTTAGCTAGCTAGCGACCTTGCCTCATTTTGGCAGATTATCTACTCGGCTTGTTAACTTGTGATAATTTCAGGCTCCTCAATTGGAGAGAGAAAATACTCAAATGTAATGCACTGAACGAAAATATAAACGGAACATGCAACAATTTCAAAGATGTTACAGTTCATTTAAGGAAATCAGTCAATTGACATTCATTGGGCCCTAATTTATTTTAGTTATTTATTTTATTTAACCAGGTAGGCTAGTTGAGAACAAGTTAGCATTTACAACTGCGACCCGTTCCAGTCATAGGCAGCAAAGAACTGGAAGGAAAGGCGGCCAATGGAGGAATTGGCTTTGGGGGTGACCAGTGAAAATATAACTGCTGGAGCATGTGCTACGGGTTGGTGCTGCTATGGTGACCAGTGATCTGAGTTAAGGCGGGGCTTTACATAGCGAAGACTTATAGATGACCTGGAGCCAGTGGGTTTGGCGACGAGTATGAAGCGAGGGCCAGCCAATGAGAGCATACAGGTCGCAGTGGTGTGTAGTATAGGGGGCTTTGGTGACAAAAAGCATGGTACTGTGATAGACAGCATACAATTTGCTGAGTAGTGTATTGGAGGCCATTTTGTAAATGACATCGCCGAATTCAGGGATCAGTAGGATAGTCAGTTTTACGAGGGTATGTTTGTCAGCATGAGTGAAGGGTGCTTTGTTGTGAAATAGGAAGCCGATTCTTCTATATTGGAGATACTTAATGTGAGTATGGAAGGAGAGTTTACAGTCTAACCAGACACCTAGGTAGTTGTCCACATTAGAGGTCGACCGATTAATCAGAATGGCCGATTTAATTAGGGCCGATTTCAAGTTTTCATAACAATCGGAAATCTGTATTTTTGGGCGCCGATATAAAAAAATAAAAAAAATCTTTATTTAACTAGGCAAGTCAGTTAACCTCTAGTGACATCCCGTGAACGGGACCGTTGTCATCAACTGACCCTAATTAGCATAACGCAATGGATAAATATTCCTATTCATGAAAATCACAAGTGAAATATATTGGAACACAGCTTAGCCTTTTGTTAATCACCCTGTCATCTCAGATTTTCAAAATATGTTTCACAGACAAAGCTAGACAAGCATTTGTGTAAGTTTATCGATAGCCTAGCATATCATTATGCCTTGCAAGCAGCAGGCAACCTTGTCACGAAAATCAGAAAAGCAATCAAATGAAATAATTTACCTTTGAACTTCGGATGTTTTCACTCACGAGACTCCCAGGTAGATAGCCAAAGTACATTTTTTTCCCCCAAAAGATTATTTTTGTAGGTGAAATAGCTCCGTTTGTTCTTCACGATTGGCTGAGAAATCGACCGGAAATTGCACATGGTTGTTGATATTACTAGATATTATCTAGCGTGTCCAGGGTCGCATATAATCTGACTGAGCATACAAGTATCTGACTGAGCGGTGGTAGGCAGAAGCAGGCGCGTACACATTCATTCAAACAGCACTTTCGTCCGTTTTTCCAGCAGCTCTTCATTGTGCGTCAAGCATTGCGCTGTTTATGACTTCAAGCCTATCAACTCCCGAAATGAGGCTGGTGTAACCGAAGTAAAATGGCTAGCTAGTTGGCGCGCGCTAACTAGAGGGAAGGAAGCTATACTGTTACACTGGCAATACTAAAGTGCCTGTAACGTCATCCAATAGTCGAAGACCTTAGAAAGGCAAATGGTATAGAGGGAAATAGTCCTTTAATTTCTTACCTGGGAATATTGAAGACTCATGATTTAAGCATGTCTCAGTTTAGGTCACCTAACAGCACGAGCTCTGAAGATAGATGGGGGGGGCAAATCAATTCACATATGGAGTCCAGGGCACAGCTGTGGCCTCAAGGTGGTCTATAGCAAGCGGCAACGGTGAGAGACTTGTTTCTGGAAAGTTGGATTTTTAAAAGTAGAAGCTCATATATATATACATTTCACATGATTTGGAATGCAGATAAGCAGCTATTAGTCACAGACACTTAAACAAAAAAATGTAGGACTTGGGATCAGAAAACCAGTCCATATCTGGTGTGACCACCATTTGCCTCATTCAGCTTGACACATCTTTGCATATACTTAAGCATGCTGTTGATTGTGGCCTGTGGTATGCTATCCCACCTTTCAATTGCTTTGGGAAGTAGCTTGATATTTGCAGGAACTGGTACACGCTGTCGAACATGTCGATCCAGTGCATCCGAAACACGCTCAATGGGTGACATGTCTAGTGAGTATGTAGGCCATGAAAGAACTAGGACATTTTCAGATTCCAGGGATTGTGTATAGTTTCATCAGCTGTCCGGGTGGTTGTTCTCAGGCCATCCCACAGATGAAGATGCTGGATGCGGATGCGCTGGGCTGGTGTGAGTACACATGGTCTGCGGTCGGTGAGGCAGGTTGGATGTACTGCCAAATTCTCAAAAACAAATTTGGAGGTGGTTTATGGTAGAGAAATTAACATGACATTTTCTGGCAACCACTCTGGCGGACATTATTACACTCAACATGCCAATTGCACACTCCCTCAACTTGAGACATCTGGTGCACCGAGACAATGATCATGCTGTTTAATCAGCTTCTTGATGTGCCACACCTGTCAGGTGGCTGGATTCTTGGCAAATGAGAAATGCTTACTATCAGTGCCGTAAAAAGAGTTTGTGCACAAAATTTGAGAAATTATTTTTGACATAGGACCAACACTTTACATGTTTTTTATTTTTGTTCAATGAATTGTATACAGTTGTTTTACCTTTTAATATTATCTTAATGGCAGAGCTGTCAAAGTTGTGAGAAACCTTTCAGGTCTGGTGGAGGTGAGTTGCCTCCCTGTGGCAGCATTCACTTTGTCTCCCTGCCAAAACAAAACATTTGGTAAATCCTGCCAAGATTACGCTACCCATATTGTTAATAAACATGGTTCAAGATCAGAATCTGAAAAATAGAGTTTCTATGTTATAGAGTTTATATATAGAGTTTCTATGTTAAATGCACATGTTTAACATTAGTGGATTGAATAAATATCTTTAGTTAGGATTACTTAGTGTTTCCAGTCCCCTTTAAAACACCATAATGTTTCATCTGTAGATGCTACAATGCAAACATTGGTGTATTGTAAAGCTTTACAGCTTGATCTGTAATGTGATTATTATTTAGATTCAACATATTTTCAATCTATGAAGATTGAAAAATATTAACTTGGAAGATTATCCATATAAACTCTACATTTAGCCCCTGTTCCTCCCATTTGTTCCATATTGGGTCTATCCTATTATGTTTGAAAATATTCTGTTATTTAACCTAGTCATAGCTGCAGCCATTGCCTGTTGGGCGTATCTAATTTTGTTTGTACATTGATTTGATTATGGGAATTTCTATTTCTAACCTACAGGCCACTGACAAGGGCAATCTGAACCTCACTGCCAATGATATCTGGGGTCACAAACATGTTTCTGCTTTGAAGCATAAAGCACGGAATCTGCCACCTGGCTCTGTGGAGCAAAGAAGTACCCAAGAGACACCAGCAGTGTCAATTAGTCCCATTCCACCGATGTCAGGCCTATTGATTCTAAGTTAAGCAACCAATTTGCAAGGAAGATTCCATGCAGTCTGAAAGCAGCCCAGAGATAACCAGTCAGACAGCGCAACTGAATTGTCCAACTATCCACCTTGACTGCCCCGGGCCAAATACAGACGTTCCCTGTACGTCACTCCATATGGAGACTCTGCCAGACTTTAGTGTTATAAGTGGAGAAACTTCACCTCTTTCAGACAGCGGTCATTCATCTACACCATCACAGCACAGTGGTATCAGTGGGGAGCCCAGAGCCAAGCGGTGGTCCTCTAACCCAATATCCATGCTCACCCATATTTTAAAACCCAGCCATCTGGGATTCAACGGGCAGGAGTCCTGCTCCCCAATTTTGAGTCCCATACCTGCCTCAAAGATCTTCAGGATTCAAGATGAAACTTTACCGAACTGCACCGGAGAAAGTTTATTTGAGGACACTATAGACTCCTGCTTTTTGCCTATGGTGGAGCCCACTGTTGGCAGCTCTACAATGGCTTTGTCACACACA
The DNA here is from genome assembly GCF_023373465.1 of Oncorhynchus keta. Classification (NCBI taxonomy): domain Eukaryota; kingdom Metazoa; phylum Chordata; class Actinopteri; order Salmoniformes; family Salmonidae; genus Oncorhynchus; species Oncorhynchus keta. Next base: position 41,526,450 of record NC_068444.1, on the reverse strand, counting down.
CCTCTGAAGACTTGCATTTCTATGAAAGAGAGTTTCACTAAACCAGAGGATGCAAATAAAGATTTGCAAAGGGGCTCTAATTTAAGTCTCAGTTTGCAGGGAAGTCCAACAGCTCTCAGGGAGACTATATCAACCAGTAGCTGTTCCAGAGCTTCCCTGGAGGGCACACATGATATATCTGCATTCGAGGGCAGCAAAGAAATTCTGCATTCCTTAGAACATAAGGTTCAGAACCTGACGACCGAGGTTGCTGTGTCTGTTGTGGTGCAAAAATCAAGTGTTGCCTCTTCCTGTCTCTCAAATGCTAATGTCACACAGATAATTTGCCCTGATAGTGAGATGTCTGCATCCTATACAGTGCCATTGTCCTCGTCAACATCTGGTTCCTTGTGTGATGACAAGATGGTGAACAACGTCACCTTTGAACTTATGGTTGAACCAACACTGGAGCCCAAAACTGGGACCAACGAGCCCAATGTCACGACTACTGCGCTGGAGGCTGTGGAGATTAGTAGGCCAATGAAAGACACTTTTGAAGCTTGCCGTCCTATGAAGTTCAATGCAACCACTGAGCAAGAGACTTATGATGGTACCAAACAACCTCTAAATAATACTTTTCAAACTAACCCCCATGTAAATGCAACCACTGAGCCAGTGACCATTGTTGGCAATGCACGCCCCCCTTTTCAAACTGACCACGAACCAATAAAAAGTGCTGAAGTTGATGTCCGTGAACATATGGTACAGTCCCAACCAGGCCCGTCCGGGAGAGATGGTGACCCCTTCACCTTGGATGATACTCTGGAGTTGGGTCCCAACTTTCTGCTCACATCCACTCCCATGGTTACATCTACGGCTTTAAGGAAACCAGAGAGACCCTCAGATGTGCGGAGAAAGTTATCTTCGGGCATCCTGCCAAAACCAGCTAAACCACCTGCTGTCTCTAAACTCGCCACTTATAGGAAGACGTTCCTTCAGCCCCAAGGTGTCACCTCCAATCCCAAATCACTGCCACCCCCACTGAGATCTGTGTCCCAGCTTCCATCATGGACTCGCCCACCAAAGACCAAGACATCCCCCGTGGCTTCAGCCCCCTCGGAGCCATCCTCTGCCATACCCAGCAGAAGATGCAAAACACGAGCAGATGCCTCGGGACATGCTGTGGTTTCTCAGCAGGTAGGCTATGGGGAATGCTAAGTGTGGTTACATCTCAAAAGGATCTATTTAAAAAAAAAAATCTAAACATTTTAATATGAAGGCTATATTTATGAGTTTGATATTATCCTCTACCAACCAATCCACTGTATTTAGTAAGATTGAATCAACAGATTCTACAGTTCTTTCCCTCCATTTCTCTCCTAGGCCTCGACAGATGATACTTCCAGTAGTAGGCGTAGCACAATTGCAGGTGAGCAGCTGTTCCTTTGAATCTGTTGGGTATGTATGGCTCTGTCTCAAAGTTTAAAACCTTTCCTCGTATCCTATCCTCTGCTGATTACTGATTTGGCAGAACATGGCGGGTGAAAGCAATATAGTGGAAACTTATCTTTTCCTTTTACCTCTGTGTTCATGAAGGAAAGGATATGAGGAGAATAAGCCATTTTAGAGTACTGAGACAGACTAAAGGGACTCAATCATACTTCCCTGATTCCTTACATCCTCTTTCTCAAACGCATTTGATAAAAAGGTTCTAGGGGAGGAGGCAGCGGCGCAAAATCAAGAGATACAATTTAAGATTTACATCTTTACACACACACTCAGTACGTTCAGAAAGTATTCAGACCCCTGGACGTTTTCCACATTTTGTTACAGCCTTATTCTAAAATGTCAGCAATCTATCTCATAATGACAAAGTGAAAACGGGGTTAGACATTTTTGCACATTTATTGCAAAACAAAAATGCAATGCAAATAGTCTGGGTATCCATTGGATTAGATGTTCGAGTCTTATGGCTTGGGGGTAGAAGCTGTTTTGAAGCTTCTTGGACCTAGACTTGGTGCTCTGGTAAGCAGAGAGAACAGTCCATGACTAAGGTGGCTGGAATCTTTGACAATTTTTAGGGCCTTCCTCTGACACTGCCTGGTATAGAGGTTCCTGGATTTTGGCTCCACTTATGTACTGGGCCGTTCGCATTACCCTCTGTAGTGCCTTACGGTCGGAGGCTGAGCAGCTGTCATACCAGGCAGTGCTACAACCAGTCTGGATGCCGTAGAACCTTTTTGAGTATCTGAGGACCCAGGCCAAATCTTGTCAGTCTCCTGAGGGGGAAGAGGTTTTTATTGTGCCCTCTTCACATCTTGGTGTGCTTGGACCATGTTAGTTTGTTGATGTGGACAACAAGGAACTTGAAGCTCTCAACCTGCTCCACTACAGCCCTATCGATGAGAATGCGGATGTGCTCGGTCCTCCTTTTCCTGTAGTCCACAATCCTCTCCTTTGTCTTGATCACATTGAGGGAGAGGTTGTTGTCCTGGCACCACACGGCCAGGTCTCCGACCTTCTCCCTGTAGGCAGTCTCATCGTTGTCGGTGATCAGGCCTACCACTTGTCATCTGCAAACTTAATGGTGTCGGAGTCGTGTCTGGCCATGCAGTCACAAGTGTACTGGAGGGGACTGAACACGCACCCCTGAGAGGGACCACTGTGTTGAGGATCAGCGTGACTGATGTTGTTACCTACCCTTACCACCTGGGGGATGCCCGTCAGGAAGTCCAGGATCTAGTTGCAGAGGGAGGTGTTTAATCCAAGGGTCCTTAGCTTATTGATGAGCTTTGAGGGCACTATGGTGTTGAATGCTGAGCTGTAGTCAATGAATAGTATTCTCACATAGGTGTTCCTTTTGCCCAGGTGGGAAAGGGCAGTGTGGAGTGCAATAGAGACTGCATTGTCTGTGGATCTTTTGGGGCGGTATGCAAGTTGGAGTGGGTCTAGGGTTTCCTGGATAATGGTGTTGATGTGAGCCATGACCAACCTTTCAAAGCACTTCATGTCTGCAGATGTCAGTGCTACAGGTCGGTAGTCATTTAGGCAGGTTACCTTTATGTTCTTGGGCACAGGCACTATGGTGGTCTGCTTGAAACATGTTGATATTAGACTCCGACAGGGAGAGTTTGAAAATGTCAGTGAAGACACTTGCTATAGTTGGTCAGCGCATGCCGTCTGGCCCCGCAGCCTTGTGAATATTGACATGTGTAAAGGTCTTATTCACATCGGCTGCGGAGAACGTGATCAGTCTTCTGGAACAGCTAGTGCTCTCATGCATGTTTCGGTGTTATTTTCCTCGACGCAAGCGTAGCGGTAGTTTAGCTCGTCTGGTAAGCTCGGAACTGGTGCAGTATGATTCGACCTTAGTCCTGTATTGACGCTTTGCCTGTTTTATGGTCCGTCAGAAAGCGTAGCGTGTTTCTTCTAAGCTTCCGGGTGAGAGTCCCGCTCATTGAAAGCGGCAGCTCTAGCCTTTAGCTCAGTGCGGATGTTGCATGTAATTAATTTCTTCTGGTTGGGGTATGTACAGTCACTGTGGGGATGACGTCATCGATGCACTTATTGATGTAGCCAATGACTGACATGGTGTACTCCTCAATGCCATAGGAAGAATCCCGGAACATATTCCAGTCTGTGCTAGCAAAACAGTCCTGTAGCTTAGCATCTGCTTCATCTAACTACTTTTTTATTGACCGGGTCACTGGTGCTTCCTGCTTTACTTTTTGCTTGTAAGCAGGAATCAGGAGGATAGAGTTATGGTCAGATTTGACAAATGGAGGGCAAAGGGAGAGCTTTGTATGCGTCTTTGTGTGGAGTATAGGTGGTCTAGAGTTTTTTTGTTGTTTTTTTCCCTCTGGTTGCAAATGCAACATGCTGATAGAAATTTGGTAAAACAGATTTAAGTTTCCCTGCATGAAAGTCCCCGGCTACTTGGAGCTCCGCCTCTGGGTTAGTGTGTTCTTATGGTGGAATACAGCTTGTTCAATGCTGTCTTAGTGCCAGCCTCAGCCTGTGGTGGTATGTAGACAGCTCTGAAAATACAGACGAATTCTCTAGGTAGATGGTGTGGTCTACCGTTTATCATGAGATACTCTACCTCGGGTGAGCAATAGCTCGAGTCTTCCTTAGATATCGTGCACCAGCAGTTATTTACAAAAATGTACATAGGCTGCCGCCCCTTGTCTTACCAGATGCCACTGTTCTGCTTGTACAGCGTATAAACCACCAGCTGTATTGTGATTGTGTCGTCGTTCAGCCATGACTCCATGAAGCATAAGATATTACAGTTTTGAAGTAGTTTAATCTTCTGTGTAGGTCATATATTTTATTCTCCGAAGATTGCACTTTTACTAGCAGAATGGAAGGAAGTGGGGGTTTATTCTATCGCATACGAATTCTCGGAAAGCAGCCTGCCCCTCTGGCCCATTTTTGCCGCCGCCTCTTCTCGCAAATTACGGGAATCTGGGCCTGTTCCCGAGAAAGCAGTATATCATTTGCTTTGTACTCGTTAAAGGAAAAAAAGGATTCTGTCACTCCATGGTGAGTAATCGCAGTCCTGATGTCCCGAAGTTATTTTCAGTCATAAGAGATGGCAGCGGCAACATTAAATACAAACTAAGTAAAACAAAAGTTTTCAAACCAATCGGTTGGGGACACGTAAAACGTAAGCCGTCTCCGGCCACCCTTGTTATGACACTCATCTTTGAGATGTTTCTATAACTTGGAGTCCACCTGTTGAGTTATTTCTGTTTTTTTATGAGTCTGTAACGTAACAAAATGTGAAATAAGGGAAGGGTTTTGACTATTTTATGAAAGCATTGCCAAGTTATTGTTACTCATTGTATGTATTACTTGTTTTACTTTTCTATTCTATATTCTTTCTCTGCATTATTAGGAAGGGCTAGTAATAAAGCATTTCACTGTTAGTCTATACCTATTGTTTACAAAGCATGTGACACTTTTTTCTTTTGATTCCCTCAATCATCACCTCTAATTTATTGTTGAATTTATAGAATCCAAGCTGATGCGCACTGGCCTGAGGAAACCTCAATCCTATGGCACTCGGAGATCCATAGCTAGCCTCGGGCATCCTGCAGTAAGCGCTATGGCAACCCGCTCCACTGAAAACCCCAGCCTCTCTTCAGGTATGAACAGCATTGTATGAGAGTGTTGGGATTAAACCTAACTTGTTATGTGAATCTTACAAGCTTGATCCCACAGCTTCATGTACAGGGCATTTGGAAAATATTCAGACCCCTTGACTTTTTCCTGATTTTTGTTGCGTTCTAAAATTAAATATTTTTTCCCTCAATCTATACACAACACTAGATAATGACAACGCGAAAACAAGTTTATCAATTTTTCAAAATTGATAAAGAATAAACATACCTTATTTACAAGTATTCAGACCCTTTGCTATGTCTCCAAATTGAGCTCAGGTGCATCCTGTTTCCATTGATCATCCTTGATGTTTCTACAACTTGATTGGAGTCAACCTGTGGTAAATTCAATTGATTGGACGATTTGTAAAGCAACACCTGTCTATAGAGGTTCCCACAGTTGACCCTGCAGCACTCCACCAATCATGCCTATATGGTAATGGCCAGACAGAAGCCACTCTTTATTAAAGGGCACATGACCGGCCGCTTGGAGTTTTCCAAAAGGTACCTAAAAGCACTCCATGAGAAACAAGATTCTCTGATCTGATGAAATCAAGATTGAACTCTTTGCCCTGAATGCTAAGTGTCACGTCTGGAGGAAACCTGACACCATCCCTACGGTGAAGCATGGTGGTGGCAGCATAATGCTTTGGATGTTTTTCAGCTGCAGGGACTGAGGGGAACGATGAAGAGAGCAGAGATCCTGAATGAGAACCTGCTCAGGACCTGCGACTTGGAGGACAGTTCACCTTCCAACAGGACAATGACCATAAGCACACAGTCAAGACAATGCAGGAGTGGTTTCGGGACAAGTCTCAATGTCCTTGAGTGGCCCAGCCAGAGCCCGGACTTGAACCCGATCTAACATCTCTGGAGAGACCTGAAAATAGCTGTGCAGCGAAGCTCCTCATCCCACCTTACACCCCCCCACCCCCCAAATACAGGTGTGCCAAGCTTGTAGCATCATATCCAAGAACTTGAGGCTGTGATCACTGCCAAAGGTGTTTCAACAGAGTAAAGAGTAAGGGTCTGAATACTTCTGATATTTCAGTTTTGTATGTTGTACAGTACAGGAGGGGACTAAGAACACACCCCTGAAGGGCCCTGTGTTTGTCAGCGTGGCGGATGTTGCCTACCCTCAACAACTGGGGGGGCGGCCCGTCAGGAAATCCAGGATCCAGTTACAGTGGAAGGTGTTCAGTGCCAGGGTCCTGAGCTTGGTGATGAGCTTTGAGAGCACCATGTTGTTGAATGCTGAGCTGTAGTCAATGAACAGCATTTTGACTTTCATTTTGTGAAGGTGGGTAAAGGCAGTGTGGTGTGCAATATATTTCATCTGTGGATCCGTTGGGCCGGTTTGCAAATTGGAGTAGTTCAACGAAGTAGTGAGTAATGGGTCTGAATACTTATGTAAATGTGTTAATTTTTGTTTTTTATACATTTGTAAAAATGTCAACCTGTTTTTGCTTTGTCATTATGGGGTATTGTGTGTAGATTGAGGCTGTGGAAAAAGTCAAGGGGTCTGAATACTTTACAAACATGCTGTAAGTTGCCATATGATCTGTTAATGTAATGGTACTGTGTTTTTCTGTCATGCATGTCTGAATTGTATAACTTAAACAGTACATTAATTACTTATGAGTATTCCACCTGTAAGTGTTAACCCAGTTATTTGTTGTCCATGTTTCCTTATCAGACAAATCCCTGACAAGGTTGTTTTTGTCAAACATTTGAAAATAGAAGACTTAAATCCTTTGTTTTTGGTCATTATTTTCCATTTAATCACAGGTTTAAATGGAAGGAGTCTACAAGCATCCAACCAAGGCCAGAAGCACTTGCCAACCAGCAGTGATGCTTTTCCTGTAGCAAAGAGGAAAAAAATAGGTGAAGGTGGGTGTGTATTTGTCAATAACTGCTTGTTTGCGATGTCTAATATTAAAGAAGTCTTGAGGTATTGCTTTTCTGAGGTAGAATACCTCATGATAAGCTGTAGACCACCCTATTTACCAAGAGGTTTCTCGTTTGTATTATATGTATCCGCCTATTTACCACCAAACTGATGCTGGCACTAAGACCGCACTCAACGAGCTGTATAAGGCCATAAGCAATCAAGAAAATGCTCATCCAGAAGAGGCCCTCCTAGTGGCCGGTGACTTTAATGCAGGTAACGCTAAAATGGTTTTACCTCATTTCTACCAGCAAGCCACGTGTAACCAGATGGAGAGAGACTCTAGACCACCTTTACTCCACACACTCATTCAAAGCACTCCCTCGACCTCCATTTGGCAAATCGGACCATAATTTCATCCATTCTTCCTTACAAGCAAAAACTAAAGCAGGAAGTACCAGTGACTCACTCAATAAGGAAGTGATCAGATGTGGATGCTACGCTACAGGACTGTTTTCCTAGCACACACTGGAATATGTTCCGGAATTCTTCCTATGGCATTGAGGTTTACACCACCTCAGTCACAGTCTTCATCAATAAATGTATCGACGACTAAGTTGTCCCCACAGTAACCGTACGTAGATATCCCAACCAGCAGCCATGGATTACAGGCAATATCTGCACCAAGCTAAAGACTAGAGCTGCCGCTTTCAATGAGCGGGTAACTAATCCAGACGCTTATAAAATATCCCGCTATGCCCTCAGACGAACCATCAAACAGGCATCGAGTCAATACAGGACCAAGATTGAATCTGACTGCTCGCCGGATGTGGTAGGGCTTAAACTATTACGGACTACAAAAGGAAACCCAGCCGCGAGCTGCCAAGTGATGTGAGCCTACCAGACGAGCTAAATGCCTTTTTTAAAAATGTTCTCCGAGGCAAGCAAGCATGCATGAGCGCACCAGCTGTTCGGGAAGACTGATCACGCTCTCCGTAGCTGATGTGAATAAGACCTTTTTTAACATGTCAACATTCACAAAGCCGCAGGCCAGACTAATACCAGGACGTGTATTCCAAACATGCGTGGACCAACTGGCAAGTGTCTTCACTGACATTTTCAACCACTCCCTGACCGAGTCTGTAATACCAAAATGTTTCAAGCAGACCATAGTCCCCTGTGTCGTCAAGGCTTTAAATAGGAAGGGAGAAGAGGGCATGTTTGAAATGTTTTATAGCCCATGTCCCTTCAGAGGCGGGCCACTGATTATCTCAGCCTTATCTTATGAAAATCCACATCTCTCATTTTAGAAGCTAAATTCACATTTCATCCCATCACAAATAATTTCATATGCAAACATTTAAATTGAACAACAATTCCATGTGAATCCGATAACTCGGTGTAGACTTTCCACTATAGAGTTTGTCATCTTGTCATCTGAGACATTCTCATCAATGATATCATATTCATTAAGTACCACCGCATATGTTCAATTGTTCGGATTACCAGAATATAGTTAATTTCTCCCCACCTACTGATGTTCCCAGAATCTCTATGTTAACCAAGGGTTTTTTTTAAATGTAACCTCAGTAGGTTATAGGAAAATTGGGGGGAAGAGGTATTTATGACTGTCTTAAACCTATCCCCCAAGCCAACGTCATGACACCTTTTGTGGGTGGACCATTTCAGCTTGTCTGTGATGTGTACACGGAGGAACTTAACTTTCCACCTTCTCCACTACTGTCCCGTCGATGTGAATAGGGGGCTGCCTCCTCTGCTGTTTCCTGAAGTCCACGATCATCTCCTTTTGAGCGTTATGGTAATGTGGCCACACCGTCTACCTTGAGCTTCCCAAGTTGTGCCAAACGGACCAGTTCGTAGCAGGATTCTTCACTGATCTTTTACACTTTCTCTGGAACATGAAATTTGTTCGTACCTAAAGTTCTGTGAGGTGGAAGGATTTCCTTTGTCTCCATGAAAAACCACTCTCTATAACTGTGTCCATGAGGTCTTCTCAGGAATTCACGACCTCTGACCACAGCAGTCTGGTTGTAGAAGCAGAGAGTGGGGATGGTGCTCGCTGTACTCAGAGGGCAACGTCATGACACAGCCTTACTCTAAAATTGATTAATTTGTTTTTTCCTCAATCTACACACACTACTCCCATAATGACAAAGCAAAAACAGTTTTTTAGAGATTGTTCCTAATGTACATCACACTTACATAAGTATTCAGACCCTTTACTCAGTATTTTGTTGAAGCACTTTTTTAGCAGAGTTTACATCCTCGAGTATTCTTGGGAATGACGCTACAAGCTTGGCACACCTGTATTGGCTGTGCTGTGATTGTCATTGTCTTGTTGGAAGGGGAACCTTCGCCCCAGTCTGAGGTCCTGAGCATTTTGGTGCAGATTCTCTCTCTGCTTTGCACGTTTCATCTTCCCTCGATCATAACTAATCTCCCAATCCCTGCAGCTGAAAAACATCCCCTCAGCATGATGCTTCCACCACTATGCGCCAGGTTTCCTCCAGAAGGGACGCTTGGCATTCAGGACAAAGCGTTCAATAGTGGTTTCATCAGACCAGAGAATCTTGTTTCTTGAGTCCTTTTAGGTGCATTTTGGAAAACTCCAAGCAGGCTGTCATGTGCCACTGTTCTTGGGGACCTTCAATGCTGCAGACGTTTTTTGGTTCCCTTTCCCAAGATCTCCAATCAAGTTGTAGAAACATCAAGGATGATGAATGGAAGCAGGATGCACCTGAGCTCAATTTCTAGTCTCATGGCAGAGGGTCTGATTAATGTAAAAAAAACGTATTTACATAAGTAAAGGGTGCTTAATGCTAAATCAAATAGCAAAATGATGGTATGACCTTAACAATACCAATATAGGGCAGTACTCCATTACAGCATATCAACAATTCCCTCTTGAGAATATATCTTCGCATAACCACATTTGAACACAGATGCTTCTGAAGCGGTGTGGGAAGAGTCTTTCGTGACATGGGCGATAAAGTACACTGAATTAAAACTACTTTTAGCAGTTGCTTTTATTATTCAATAACACTGACCCCAAAGCAAATCTGGGGACGTTAATAGGTTTATTCAAAGAACAAATCATGCGGGGAGGTAGATGTTCATGCTCCCCTGTCCTCAGTAATTCTCTCCACGGAACAGGGACGAGATGCAATTTATAACCCCCTAGCCCGTGGCTGACCAAGTCCTTGCAGCAACTGGGCCAATGGCCAAATAACAAATCCTGCTCTAGACTCAATGTATAGCCGATTCAGACCAATGAAAACATAGCACATGTAGCTATGCGTTCAGGACTGACAGTCGTAACTGATTCTAAACATATGTTTGAAAAACCTAACTGAAATAACTTTCCATTTATAGTTAATTCTAGTCCTCTGCGTTGTATTTATCTTTGACATTCTTACACTACACATGTCAAACGTTTAGACCCAATTACCATCTCTTCAAAGTTACTAAATGTAGTCGCGTTTAACGTTCTTTATGAAATGGGCTTTGAAATTGTGTAATACAATGTAGTGAGCTTTGAAATGATTGATGTACACTACCGGTCAAAAGGTTTAGAACACCTACTCATTCAAGGGTTTTTATCTTATATTTACTATTTTCTACATTGTAGCATAATGTAGACATAACTCTGAAATGACACACATGGAATCATGTGTTAAATAAATCAAAATGTTATGTTTGAGATTCTTCAAATGGCCACCTTTTTGCCTTTGATGACAGCTGTGCACACTGCACATTACTACAAATGAATGTATGCCTACCTGGCAGAATGATATCATGATTATTGGCATCAATCCAGTGGTGAATATTATTTAGAAAACTGCAATCATGTTTGCACACTTGAATTTAAAGGTATCTACATCCAAAAATTGCAGTTTCCTACATTTTTACCACATATCTAAAGTGGTATCCTGATGTGATTTAAGCATTGTTGCAGACTTAGAACCTTGTTTTGTTTCTATAAAAAAGTGTGATTTTGATAGTGAAAACGGAACTTTGAAAAATATATATTTTTAAGAAATGTAAATATTGCTTTAATAGTGGCATCTATTTAGGTGAGTAAAAACCAATGTGTGCATTTTTGGTTTCTCGTGAACTTGGAGTGAAAGAACAAGGCCAATTGCCAAACCGGTGAGTTACTTGCTTTGTTAATTAAATTACTGGTTTTACCATATTTACCCCCCTGGAAATGGTAACTATAAGTTATTAAACAAGTTCTGCCTTTTTATATATTTAGTACATGAACATCATTAATGGTACTTTTTAAAATTATATTTAACCTTTTATTTAACTAGGCAAGTCTGTTAGGCCGTCATTGTAAATAAGAACAAATTCCTGTCCAAAGGCCTCCTGGTGGGACGGGGGCTGGGATTTAAAACGTGTGTGTGTGTGTGTGTGTGAGTGAGTATTAGGACAAAACACTACATGGAGACAACACTGCATGGCAGCAACACATTGCAGCCCAAATAATTGTTCAAACATTGTGTGGTTGTATGTGCCCAAATAAAGGCAAGAAGATGGATAATGCATCACACAAAGCTGTCAGTAAGTGTCCATGATTGAGTCTTTTGAATGAAGAGCTGGATATAAAACTGTCCAGTTTGAGTGTTTGTTGCAGCTCGTTCCAGTCGCTAGCTGCATCCAACTGAAAAGAGTGACCCAGGGATGTGTGTGCTTTGAGGACCTTTAACAGAATATGACTGGCAGAACGGGTGTTGTATGTGGAGGATGAGGGCTGCGGTAGAGATCTCAGATAGGGGGGAGTGAGGCCTAAGAGGATTTTATAAGCATCAACCATTGGGTCTTGCGACGGGTATACAGAGATGACCAGTTTACAGAGGAGTATAGAGTGCAGTGATGTGTCCTATAAGGAGCATTGGTGGCAAATCTTATGGCCGAATGGTGAAGAACATCTAGCGGCTCGAGAGCACCCTTATCTGCCAATCTATAAATGAGGTCTCCGTAATCTAGCATGAGTAGGATGGTCAACTGAATCGGGGTTTGTTTGGCAGCTGGGGTGAAAGAGTGATTTACAATAGAGGAAACAAAGTATCTTTAACCTTAGCCTGCAGCTAGGATATGTGCAGAGGGAAGGACAGTGTACAGTCTAGCCATACTCCCAAGTACTTGTATGAGGTGACTCCCTCAAGCTCTAAACCCTGAGGTAGCAATCACACCTGTGGAGAGAGGGGATTTTTTTTCTTACCGAACCACATTCACTTTGTTTTGGAGGTGTTCAGAACAAGGTTAAGGGCATTGAAAGCTTTGTTGTATAGAATTTAACCTCTCTGGGGTAGGAGGCAGTATTTTGATGGCCGAATGAAAAGCGTGCCTAAAGTGAACTGCCTGTTACTCAGGCCCAGAAGCTAGGATATGCATATGCATGGTAGTATTGGATAGAAAACACAAGTTTCTAAAACTGTTAAAATAATGTCTGAGTATACCAGAACTGATATGGCAGGCGAAATCCAGAGGACAAAACCATACATCAAAATTCAGCCTAAAATTTCAACCAGGCAGGTGCGCCACGGAGAGGAGAGACAGGCTTGGCGATGATAGGGGCTGCAACCTTACAGGATCTGACCCAATGTTTTTTGGGGGTCAAGTGTAAGGAGCTTCTTTAGTACCTCAGACTTAGTGACCGCCTGCAGCGAAAACATTTGTAGCTGGGCAGGGGAGAAAGGGCGAGGAACATGAGGGCTAGTAGCATTAGAAGGGCTCTGAGATGAGGAAATGTTGGATGGGCAAGGAGGAATGGCTGAGTCAAATAAGAATCCTGACTTAATGAAGTGGACATTTTAAAGAGCTCAGTCATGCACTCCGTGTCAGTAACAACCATATTAACATTAAGGGACATGGGCAGCTGCGAGGCGGGTTTATTCTCCAGGTCTTCAATGTTCCAGAACTTCTTGGTTAGACCCACAGAGAGAACTGCTATCCTTCCGGATAGCCTGAGTGCACTTATTTATCTTTTGCCTGAACGAGAGCCAGCCAGTCTGTGTTTGCCGAGCCTTACGCCAAATGGAATTCTTGAGGTAGAGTAACTGCCAGATCATGGTTGAACCTGTTTTTTTTTTTTATTCAAATTTTCTTTTATGTGGGCGTGTTTAACAATACCACTGAAAATACAAGAAAAGGCGTCTTCGACAGAGGGGATCAAGCTGATTCTATACCAATTTACAGAGGCCAGAGGTCATGAAGGAAGGCTTGCTTATTTGTTTTTTAGCAAGCGTCTATGACAAGTCAGGACACGTCGTTTCACTGAGCACCGATTTACGATCACCGGCTGTAAAACATTGGTCATTACAGAAAACAGCAGACTCATACCTGTGAGGATAACATCAAGGAGTAGCCTTTTCTGGGTTTTTGGAGTAGGGATGCACGATATATCGGAATCTGACGATTATTCGCTAAAAATGCCAACATCGGTATTGGCCCGACGTTAACCCCCGACATGCATACCTAATATAACGTAGGTACATGCCCTAATGACGCCACTTCCCATTCCTAACTTAGCCCACAATGTCTGCTGTGTGGATCGAGCAGTCAAGTCGAGCAGTCATTTGAAAGTAAGAATTTCCGCGAGACAACTCAAAGGCAAAATCCATTAAAGCCAAGATAATGGAATTCATTTACGCACATTTTGGCATTTGTAGCTCTTATCACGGGACTGTGACTGTGAATTCACCTCCCCTGTCAGCCTATTGTGTGTGTGTATAGACATTCATATTGCACTGTACAGCTTTACATACGGATTGGGGATCAATGAAATGGAGTAAGTCTACTCAATACCCAATATATATTTTTCTCCCCAACGTCCTCAGTTATCAGACTCAAACATTCACGCAGTATTGTTTTTTTCTCAGGAATAGTGTTCAATACACATAGGTTGACAACAAATGTGTTTCAATTAAGTTTGTTTCAATTAAGTCCAGCAATAAGAGCTACTGTTCTCTGGGTGTCACTGAGTAAACTGATACCCCATGGCATTGATCCACAATCCATAGGTAAGTCTGTACAGTGAAATAAGTATGCAATTCTAAGTCTAATACATTCTGTGTGATTAACAGATTTGACATATCAAATTATTGTCGTTTGATTTTATATAACATTCCATTCTTGTTTAGCATGATCTACTAAGTTATGGCATAATTCTACTATTTGTATTAATTTGCATCACTGTCAATGACATATTTTTTTTATTTTGAAGGTTAACCTCGAAGTTCCACTACTGTGGCTGGCTAATCCTTATTGTGGCTAGCGTCACATAGATGGGTCCGACCACCATTAATCAAATAAGAACTGTCTTACAAATTAGGGTTATTTTAGATGACACCAAGCCATATAGTTAGCGAGCTAGCTACTGAAACAGATTGTTGTTTTTGGCCAAGAACATTTTTTGCATTCATGAGCTAGCCAGCTTTTTTTGACCAGCACTGTAGGTACGCGAGCCAACTTTACCAGCATCATGAGTCGTTGTGACATAAAATACAAGTGATTGTGTAATAACTACATGAAAAATGTATGAATGCATTAAATTGTGACATGCAGTCATATTCAGGTCCTGATTGGTCAACAAGCTTATTTTGACACGTCAAATAGTGTTACTTGACTTAACTTTTTTGACATGCAAAGACCCAAGTGGCGGTCCATAGAAATCCTGGTTGAGAATAAAACTGCTGAACAACAAAACAGCACAGCAAGTAAGTGGGGGGAAAAATACTTTTTGATTTTTATATTGAAAAGCCATCAAAACCTTTTTTGGTGTGTGACCTTTTCATGTAAGGCTCTTTGTCAGTTGTCTCTTCACCTCTCCTTCATCAGTACTGATCTGAAGGAACTGACCAGTTGAAAACCAGCCGAATTATGATCCTTCACCATATTGTTTTTATCCAGTGCAGATGAAGGGAATTAAACGAGGGGGCAGACTTGAAAAAAAAAAAAGAAAATAATATATACTTGTAAATTGGATATATCATAGAACACCAAAAAGTGAACGTTTCTGGAGACACCGTGCCTCAGGGTTCTGAAAACAATGTCAATAGAAAAGAAAAAACTAACGGCGTGCAATCGGTCACGCGCTCAAAACAGCTCTGGTTGATTAAGTTGTTGTTTTTCAGAATACAAGCCTGAAACAATGTCTAAAGACTGACATCTAGTGGAAGCCATAGGAACTGCAATTTGGGGCCTATCCAAATACATACTGTATAGGCATTCAATAGAAAAGTACCCACATCAAAAATATCCCACTTCCGGGATGGATTTTCCTCAGGTTTTCACCTGCCATATCAGTTCTGTTATACGCAGACATTATTTTAACAGTTTTGGAAACTGTTCTATCAAATACTACCATGCATTTACATATCCTAGCTTCTGGGCCTGAGTAACAGGCAGTTTACTTTGGGCATGTTTGTCAGCCAAACTTCAAAATACTGCCCCCTACCCAAGCAAGGTTAAATGAGTTCATTGTTTTGCCCCACAGTTAGTGAAACAGCTAAAATGGTTTACATACCAAGTGTTGTCATCGATTCCTTGTAGAGACTCCACACTGCTGCTTTTGTCACATGGGATGGCAGCAGCTTGCCGCCAAAGTGTTTGTCCTGTATTGTGGAAAAGTTCTTACACGGACACTCAGTCGATCTTAAATGAGTCACTGTTCGTCAGTGAGCTGGATGGGTTCCAACCAACTCAATGCACCATATTACAAATCAAATGTATTTATATAGCCCTTCGTACATCAGCTGATATCTCAAAGTGCTGTACAGAAACCAAGCCTAAAACCCCAAACAGCAAGCAATGCAGGTGTTGAAGCATGTTGGCTAGGGAAAAACTCCCTAGAAAGGCCAAAACCTAGGAAGAAACCTAGAGAGGAACCAGGCTATGTAGGGTGGCCAGTCCTCTTCTGGCTGTGCCAGGTGGAGATTATAACAGAACATGGCCAAGATGTTAAAATGTTCATAAATGACCAGCATGGTCAAATAATAGATCTGGGACAGGTAGCATGTCCGGTGAACAGGTCAGGGTTCCATAGCCACAGGCAGAACAGTTGAAACTGGAGCAGCAGCACGGCAAGGTGGCCTGGGGACAGCAAGGAGTCATCATGCCAGGTAGTCCTGAGGCATGGTCCTAGGGCTCAGGTCCTTAGAGAGAGAGAGAAAGACCGAATTAGACAGCATACTTAAATTCACACAGGACACCGGATAAGACAGGAGAAGTACTCCAGATATAACAAACTGACCCTAGCCCCCCGACACAAACTACTGCAGCATAAATACTGGAGGCTGAGACAGGAGGGGTCAGGAGACACTGTGGCCCCATCCGATGATACCCCCGGACAGGGCCAAACAGGAAGGATATAACCCCACCCACTTTGCCAAAGCACAGCCCCCCCCCCCCACCACTAGAGGGATATCTTCAACCACCAACTTATCATCCTGAGACGAGGCCGAGTATAGCCCACGAAGATCTCCGCCACGGCACAACCCAAGGGGGGTGCGCCAACCCAGACAGAAGATCAACTCAGTGACTCAACCCATTCAAGTGACGCACCCCTCCTAGGGACGGCATGAAAGAGCACCAGTAAGCCAGTGACTCAGCCCCTGTAATAGGGTTAGAGTCAGAGAATCCCAGTGGAAAGCGGGGAACCGGCCAGGCAGAGACGGCAAGGGCGGTTCGTTGCTCCAGAGCCTTTCCTTTCACCTTCAAACTCCTGAGCCAGACTACACTCAATCATATGACCCACTTAAGAGATGAGTCTTCAGTAAAGACTTAAAGGTTGAGACCGGGTTTGCGTCTCTCACATGGGTAGGCAGACCATTCCATAAAAATGGAGCTCTGTAGGAGAAAGCCCTGCATCCAGCTGTTTGCTTAGAAATTCTAGGGAGAATTAGGAGGCCTGGGTCTTGTGACCGTAGCGTACGTGTAGGTATGTACGGCAGGACCAAATCAGAGAGAGAGGTAGGAGCAAGCCCATGTAATGCTTTGTAGGTTAGCAGTAAAACCTTGAACTCTGCCCTTGCCTTAACAGGAAGCCAGTGTAGGGAGGCTAGCACTGGAGTAATGTGATCAAATTGTTTGGTTCTAGTCAGGATTCTAGTAGCCGTATTTAGCACTAACTGAAGTTTATTTAGTACTTTATCCGGAAAGTAGAGCATTGCAGTAGTCTAACCCAGAAGTAACACAAGCATGGATTAATTTTTCTGCATTTTTGGACAAAGTTTATGATTTTTGCAATGTTACGTAGATGGGGAAAAAAGCTGTCCTTGATACAGTCTTGATATGTTCGTCAAAAGAGAGATCGGGGTCCAGAGTAACGCCGAGGTCCTTCACAGTTTTATTGTACACATCTCAATCGGGGGCTCTCCTGCGGCAGTCCCAACAGTTGTCTGTGTGTAGCCATATATAAAGACAAGTTATATTTGCGTGATTTAGCATAATTAATCATTACCATTTTGTTTCATGTGACCAACCAATACTGTTTCATAACATGTGACAGACCAACACCTCACGAGGCTTCTCTCTAAGCTTAGACCTTAACTGAGAAATCTTAAGTTCTCAAAACAACTTCATTTGTTTTCAACACGGTCTGGGCGTACTGCCAAATTGCATCTACTGATAGTTGATTTGTACAGTCAGCCACTTGCATGAACACAGAAATTGGTTATTAGAACAGCACAAACATTCTAATTCCCATTCCACCTGGGTGGCGTCCTGGTAATACTATTGCATTATCTGCGTAGTTGAAGTTCACCACTCGCTGCAAGTCCTCATGCTTCAGGTGTAACCTGTGCTGGATTGGGCCAGCTCTTTTTGATGGGAGGCATTAGACGGTTCTCTTTTATATGACTGGTGGCGGAGAGTCAGGTGTGTCCTACTGATGCTGAAAGACAAATTCCAGATACAAATATTTTAGCATTCTTGTAACAATAGCAATGCTGCCATGTCAATAACATGTCTCCAAAAATGACACGGTGTCTCCAGTTGTTTACATGTAGTAATTGTGACGCACCTTCCATATTCACTTTCCATGCACTTTTTTTTGAGACTGAGCCCATGTGAAACACGTTGGTTGTTGGTACTGGTCCCTCAGGGTCACTCTACCGGCCTTACGCCACAGATGGGAAGACTAAGTTTATTCCCAAAAAGCCATCAATGCACTTTGTAACCACTGGCCAAGTAGTCACAGAATGATCAATCTGTCTATTGATTTTCTTGCAGGGTGTGCAAACTATGTGCTACTTCAGCAAGAACTGGAGACGTGTCGTCAAGAAAATGAGAGACTGCAAGCAGGTATTATTCAAATTGAACATTTCTATCATGTTTTTGGGGGGGGTTACAGCCTACAGTTGAATGGAGGGAACCCTGCTTACTGAGATTTACCGTCCAAAACAATTCCCTTTTCCCGGGATAAAAAGCTATGAGAAACTGGTCAATTATAATACCTTTACATGAACAGCATGGCGTAAAATGGAACTGATAAATTATATGCAACGTCTAAATATGGCTTCTCTACGGCCTCTGCATGATGAATTGACGCTCAAGGTGGGGACAGACAGCCCATCTCAATATGGAGAGCAGTTCACAATGCACTTAGACCTACGTATCTCATCATGGTAAGCGTTTTAAAACAGCCCATCACTCGAATATTGTTGCTTTAAATCAGTGAACTCGCAAACACTCTCTTGCAGTCTTTCTCTCTCTCGCAGTCTCTCTCTCTATCCATCAACCCTTTTACTCTACTTTGTTGAAGCATCTTTGGTAGCGATTTCAGCCTCGAGCGGGTTGATAGCTTCAAGTTCTTTGGTGTCCACATCACCAACAAACTAGAATGGTCCAAACACACCAAGACCGTTGTGAAGAGGGCACGACATAGCCTATTCCCCCTCAGGAAACTAAAAGGATTTGGCATTTGTCCTGAGATCCTCAAGGTTCTACAGTTGCAACATCGAGGGCATCCTGACTGGTTGCATCACTGCCTGGTACAGCAAGAGCTCGGCCTCCGACCTCAAGGCACTACAGAGGGTAGTGTGCACGGCCCAGCACATCACTGGGGCTAAGCTGCCTGCCATGAAGGACCTCTACACCAGGCGGTTTCAGAGGAAAGCCCTAAATTGTCAAAGACCCCAGTCAGACTGTTCTCTCTACTATCACATGACTTGGCACTCCAGCGGTACTGGAGTGCCAAGACTAGGACAAAAAGGCTTCTCAATAGTTTTTACCCCCAGGCCATAAGACTCCTGTTGTTTGTATTGTGTAACACCCCCCCACCCCCCAACCCCACTTTTACGCTTCTGCTACTCTGTTCATCATATATGCATAGTCACTTTAACCATATCTACATGTACATACTACCTCAATCAGCCCGACTAACCGGTGTCTGTATGTAGCCTTGCTGCTGTTATCTTTTTACTGTTTTTATTTCTTTACTTACTTATTGTTCACCTAATACCTTTTTTTGCACAATTGGTTAGAGTCTGTAAGTAAGCATTTTACTGTTGTATTCGGTGCACGTGACAAACTTTGATTTGAGTCTTCACTACAAGCTTGGCACACCTGTATTTGGGGAGTTTCTCCAATTGTTCTCTGCAGATCCTCTCAAGCTCTGTCAGGTTGGCTGGGGAGTGTCGCTGCACAGCTATTTTCAGGTCTCTCCAGACGTGTTAGATTGGGTTCAAGTCTAGGCTCTGGCTGAACCACTCAAGGACATACAGACTTGTCCCGGAGCCACTCCTGTGTTGTCTTGGCTGTGTGCTTAGGGTCGTTGTCTTGTTGGAAGGTGAACCTTCTCCCCAGTCTGAGGTCCTGAGCACTCGGGAGAAGGTTTTCATCAAGGATCTCTGTACTTTGCACCGTTTATCTTCTCTCGATCCGGACTTGTCTACCAGTCCCTGCTGCTGAAAACCATCTCCACTGCATGATGCTGCCACCACGCTTCACTGTAGTTGTGGTGCCAGGTTTCCTCCAGACGTGACGCTTGGCATTCAGGCCAAAGAAGTGCTGGTACTGCTTGATCTGTGGCAGCGGCCTGAAGTACGGAGTCAGATGTTATTGCCAGCCATAGCTTTCCACCAGCACCGTTATCGTCCATATCTTTATTTATATACAGTTAAAGTCAGAAGTTTACATACAGCTTAGCCAAATACATTTAAACTCAGTTTTTCACAATTCCTGACATTTTAATCCTAGTAAAAATTCCCTGTCTTGGGTCAGTTAGGATCGCCACTTTATTTTAATAATGTCAAATGTCAGAATAATAGAGAATTATTTTATTTCTTCATCACATTCCCAGTGGGTCAGAAGTTTAAATGCACTCAATTAGTATTTGGTAGCATTGCCTTTTATATTGTTTAACTTGGGTCAAGTGTTTTGGGTAGCCTTCCACAAGCTTCTCACAATAAATAAGGTGAATTTTGGCCCATTCCCCCTGACAGAGCTGGTGTAACAGTCAGGTCTGTAGGCCTCCTTGCTCGCACATGCTTTTTCAGTTCTGCCCACAAATGTTCTATAAGATTGTCAGGCATTGTGATGGCCACTCTAATACCTTGACCTTGTTGTCCTTATGCCATTTTGCCACAACTTTGGAAGTTTGCTTGGGGCCATTGTCCATTTGGAAGACCCATTTGCAACCAAGCTTTCACTTCCTGACTGATGTCTTGATGTTGCTTCAATATATCCACATAATTTTCCTTCCTCAGGATGCCATATATTTTTAAGTGCACCAGTTCCTCCTGCAGAAAAACACCCCCACAACATGATGCTGCTACCTCCATGCTCCAACACCCCTCCAAACATGATGGTCATTATAGCCAAAAAGTTATATTTTTGTTTCATCAGACCAGAGGACATTTCTCCAAAAAGTACCATCTTTGTCCCCATGTGCACTTGCAAACAGTAGTCTGGCTTTTGTATGGCAGTTTTGGAGCAGTGGCTTCTTCCTTGCTGAGCGGCCTTTCAGGTTATGTTGATATAGGACTCGTTTTACTGTTGGTATAGATACTTTTGTACCCGTTTCTTCCAGCATCTTCACATGGTCCTTTTGCTGCTGTTCTGGGATTGATTTGCACTTTTCGCACAAGTACGTTCATCTCTGCATCTCCTTCCTGAGCGGTATGACGGCTGCGTGGTCCCATGGTGTTTATACTTGCGTACTATGTACAGATGAACGTGGTACCTTCAGGCGTTTGGAAATTGCTCCCAAGGATGAACCAGACTTGTGGAGGTCTACAATTTCTTTTCTGCGGTCTTGGCTGATTTTCTTTTGATTTTCTCATGATGTCAAGCAAAGAGGCACTGAGTTTGAAGGTCGACCTTGAACTGCATCCACAGGTACACCTCCAATTGACTCAACTTATGTAAATTAGCCTCAAAGCTTCTAAGGCCATGACATATTTTTCTGGAATTTTCCAAGCTGTTTAAATGCAGTCAACTTGCTGTATGTTAACTTCTGACCCACTGGAATTGTGATACAGTAAATTATAAGTGAAATAATCTGTCTGTAAACAATTTTTGGAAAAATGACTTGTCATGCACAAAGTAGATGTCCTAACCGACTTGCCAAAGCTATAGTTTGTTAAGAAATTTGTGGAGTGGTTGAAAAACGAGTTTTAATAACTCGAACCTAAGTGTATGTAAACTTCCGACTTCAACTGTATATCTAGCCATCTATGTCCTTAATCAGTATAAAGGAGGAAATGTTGCTTGCTTGTTGAGCAAAATCAAAGCTGTAATGCATCCTGATGTCTTTGCTTGCTGGTTCTGTAGGGACCCCCAGAGACAACTGCAGGTCTTGACAGGTGGTCTTGCAGTCATCAACCATCTTCTGGTAGACCAACCGTTCACTCTGAACAAGCAGGAGATGCTTCTCTTGCTTCTAGCGTTACTTTACAATAGCAATGCTGCCATGTCAACATGTCACCAGTTGTTTACATTTAGCGATTGTGACGCACCTTCCATAGTCACTTTCCATGCACTTTTTTTGAGACCGAGCCCATGTGAAACACGTTGGTTGTTGGTATTGGTCCCTCAGGGTCACCCTACCGGCCTTACGCCACAGATGGGAAGACTAAGTTTATTCCCAAAAAGCCATCAATGTACTTTGTAACCACTGGCCAAGTAGTCACAGAATGATCAATCTGTCTATTGATTTTCTTGCAGGGTGTGCAAACTATGTGCTACTTCAGCAAGAACTGGAGATGTGTCGTCAAGAAAATGAGAGACTGCGAGCAGGTATTATTCAAATTGAACATTTCTGTCATGTTTTTTTCTATGGTGGGGGGTTACAGCCTACGGTTGAATGACGGGAACCCTGCTTACTGAGATTTACTGCCCAAAACCACTTCCTTTTCCCGGGATAAATAGCTGCGAGAAACTGGTGTGAAATGGAAATGTTAAATTATATGCGACGTCTAAATATAGCTTCTCTACGGCCTTGCGTGATGAATTGACGCTCAAGGTGGGGACCGACAGCCCATCTCAATATGGAGCGCAGTTCACAATGCACGTAGACCTACGTATCTCATGGTAAGAGTTTTAAAACAGCCCATCACTCGAATATTGTTGCTTTAAATCAGTGAACTTGCAAACACTCTCTCGCAGTCTCTTTCTCTCTATCCATCAACTCCATTCAAATTGCATCCAAAATAGATCATCCTGTTCTAGTGCCCTCAAAGTGTTCAGACCCCTGACTTTTTGTTACGTTCCAGCCTTATTCTAAAATGGGTAAATAGTTTTTTCCATTCATCAATTTATACACAGTACCCTATAATGATAAAGCAAAATGGGTTTATAGATTTTTTTTTTTTTTGGTGCAAAAAAATAATAATACAAATGTATTCAGACCCTTTTACTCTGTACTTTGTTGAAGCACCTTTGGCAGCGATTACAGCCTTGAGTCTTCTTCGGTATGACTCTACAAGCTTAGAACAACTGTATTTGGAGTTTCTCCCATTCTTCTCTGCAAATCCTCAAGCTCTGTCAGGTTGGCTGGGGAGCGTCGCTGCGCAGATATTTTCAGGTCTCTCCAGAGATGTTAGATCGGGTTCAAGTCCGGGCTCTGGCTGGACCACTCAAGGACATTCAGACTTGTCCCAAAGCCACTCCTGTGTTGTCTTGGCTGTGTGCTTAGGGTCATTGTCTTGTTGGAAGGTGAACCTTCTCCCCAGTCTGAGGTCCTGAGCACTCTGGAGAAGGTTTTCATGAAGGATCTCTGTACTTTGCTCCGTTAATCTTTCCCTCGATCTGGGCTAGTCTACCAGTCCCTGCTGCTGAAAACCATCTCTACTGCATGATGCTGCCACCACCACGCTTCACCATAGTGGTGGTGCCAGGTTACCTCCAGCTTGGCATTCAGGCCAAAGAAGTGCTGGTACTGCTTGATCTGTGGCAGCGGCCTGAAGTACGGAGTCAGGTGTTGTTGCCAGCCATAGCTTTCCACCAGCACCGTTATCGTCCATATCTTTATTTGTATGCAGTTGAAGTCAGAAGTTTACATACACCTTAGCCAAATATATTTAAACTCAGTTTTTCACATTTCTTGACATCCTCGTAAAAATTCCCTGTCTTAGGTCAGTTAGGACCAAAAAGTACCATCTTTGCCCCCATATGCAGTTGCAAACCGTAGTCTGGCTTTTTTTATGGCGGTTTTGGCGCAGTGGCTTGCTTGCTTCCTTGCTAAGTGGCCTTTCAGGTTGTGTCGACAAAGGGCTCATTTTACTGTGTATATACAGTGGGGCAAAAGTATTTAGTCAGCCACCAATTGTGCAAGTTCTCCCACTTAAAAAAATGAGGCCTGTAATTTATCATAGGTACACTTCAACTATGACAGACAAAATGAGGGGGAAAAAATCCAGAAAATCACATTGTAGGATTTTTTAAATCGATTTATTTGTAAATTATGGTGGAAAATAAGTATTTGGTCACCTACAAACAAGCAAGATTTCTGGCTCTCACAGACCTGTAACTTCTTCTTTAAGAGGCTCCTCCACTCGTTTACCTGTATTAATGGCACCTGTTTGAACTTGTTATCAGTATAAAAGACACCTGGCCACAACCTCAAACAGTCACACTCCAAACTCTACTATGGCCAAGACCAAAGAGCTGTCAAAGGACACCAGAAACAAAATTGTAGACCTGCACCAGGCTGGGAAGACTGAATCTGCAATAGGTAAGCAGCTTGGTTTGAAGAAGTCAACTGTTGGCGCAATTATTAGGAAATGGAAGACATACAAGACCACTGATAATCTCCCTCGATCTGGGGCTCCACGCAAGATCTCACCCCGTGGGGTCAAAATGATGACAAGAACGGTGAGCAAAAATCCCAAAACCACATGGGGGGACCTAGTGAATGACCTGCAGAGAGCTGGGACCAAAGTAACAAAGCCTACCACACACTACGCCGCCAGGGACTCAAATCCTGCAGTGCCAGACGTGTCCCCCTGCTTAAGCCAGTACATGTCCAGGCCCGTCTGAAGTTTGCTAGAGAGCATTTGGATGATCCAGAATAAGATTGGGAGAATGTCATATGGTCAGATGAAACCAAAATATAACTTTTTGGTTTAAAACTCAACTCGTCGTGTTTGGAGGACAAAGAATGCTGAGTTGCATCCAAAGAACACCATACCTACTGTTTAAAAAAATATATATTTCACCTTTATTTAACCAGGTAGGCAAGTTGAGAACAAGTTTATTTTACAATTGCGACCTGGCCAAGATAAAGCAAAGCAGTTCGACACATACAACGACACAGAGTTACACATGGAGTAAAACAAACATACAGTATAAACAAGTCTATACGATGTGAGCAAATGAGGTGAGATAAGGGAGGTAAAGGCAAAAAAAGGCCATGGTGGCAAAGTAAATACAATCTAGCAAGTAAAACACTGGAATGGTAGATTTGCAATGGAAGAATGTGCAAAGTAGATATAAAAATAATGGGGTGCAAAGGAGCAAAATAAATAAATTAAATACAGTAGGGAAAGAGGTAGTTGTTTGGGCTAAATTATAGGTGAGCTATGTACAGGTGCAGTAATCTGTGAGCTGCTCTGACAGTTGGTGCTTAAAGCTAGTGAGGGAGAAGTGTTTCCAGTTTCAGAGATTTTTGTAGTTCGTTCCAGTCATTGGCAGCACAGAACTGGAAGGAGAGGCGGCCAAAGAAAGAATTGGTTTTGGGGGTGACTAGAGGGATATACCTTCTGGAGCGTGTGCTACAGGTGGGAGATGCTATGGTGACCAGTGAGGTGAGAAGGGGGGATTTTACCTAGCAGGGCCTTATAGATGACATGGAGCCAGTGGGTTTGGCGACGAGTATGAAGCGAGGGCCGGCCAACGAGAGCGTACAGGTCGCAATGGTGGGTAGTATATGGGGCTTTGGTGATAGACTGCATCCAATTTGGTGAGTAGGATATTGGAGGCTATTTTGTGAATGACATCGCCAAAGTCGAGGATTGGTAGGATGGTCAGTTTTACAAGGGTATGTTTGGCAGCATGAGTGAAGGATGCTTTGTTGTGAAATAGGAAGCCAATTCTAGATTTATCTTTGGATTGGAGATGTTTGATATGGGTCTGGAAGGAGAGTTTGCAGTCTAACCAGACACCTAAGTATTTGTAGTTGTCCACGTATTCTAAGTCAGAGCTGTCCAGAGTAGTGATGTTGGACGGGCGGGCAGGTGCAGGTAGCGATCGGTTGAAGAGCATGCATTTAGTTTTACTTGTATTTAAGAGCAATTGGAGGCCACGGAAGGAGAGTTGTATGGTATTGAAGCTTGCCTGCAGGGTTGTTAACAGTGTCCAAAGAAGGGCCAGAAGTATACAGAATGGTGTCGTCTGCGTAGAGGTGGATCAGAGACTCACCAGCAGCAAGAGCGACCTCATAGATGTATACAGAGAAGAGAGTTGGTCCAAGAATTGAACCCTGTGGCACCCCCATAGACTGCCAGAGGTCCGAACTGCAGACCCTCCGATTTGACACACTGAACTCTATCAGAGAAGTAGTTGGTGAACCAGGCGAGGCAATCATTTGAGAAACCAAGGCTGTCGAGTCTGCCGATGAGGATGTGGTGATTGACAAGAGTCGAAAGCCGTGGCCAGATCAATGAATACGGCTGCACAGTAATGTTTCTTATCTATGGCAGTTAAGATATCGTTTAAGACCTTGAGCGTGGCTGAGGTGCACCCATGACCAGCTCTGAAACCAGATTGCATAGCAGAGAAGGTATGGTGAGATTCGAAATGGTCGGTAATCTGTTTGTTGACTTGGCTTTCGAAGACCTTAGAAAGGCATGGTAGGATAGATATAGGTCTGTAGCAGTTTGGGTCAAGAGTGTCCCCACCTTTGAAGAGGGGGATGACCGCAGCTGCTTTCTAATCTTTGGGAATCTCAGACAACACGAAAGAGGTTGAATAGGCTAGTAATAGGGGTGGCAACAATTTCGGCAGATCATTTTAGAAAGGGTTCAGATTGTAGGGGTCCAGATTTTGCAGCTCTTTCAGAACATCAGCTGAATGGATTTGGGAGAAGGAGAAATGGGGAAGGCTTGGGCGCGTTGCTGTGGGGGGTGCAGTGCTGTTGACCGGGGTAGGAGTGGCCAGCCGTAGAAAAATGCTTATTGAAATTCTCAATTATGGTGGATTTATCAGTGGTGACAGTGTTTCCTATCTTCAGTGCAGTGGGCAGCTGGGAGGAGGTGTTCTTATTCTCCATGGACATTAGTGTCCCAGAACTTTTTTGAGTTAGTGTTGCAGGAAGCAAATTTCTGCTTGAAAAAGCTAGCCTTGGCTTTTTCTAACTGCCTGTATATAATGGTTTCTAGCTTCCCTGAACTGCTTCATATCACGGAGGCTGTTTGATGCTAATGCAGAACGACATAGGATGTTTTTGTGTTGGTTAAGGCCAGTCAGGTCTGGGGAGAACCAAGGGTTCCTGGTTCTAAATTTCTTGAATGGGGCATGTTTATTTAAGATGGTTAGGAAGGCATTCAAAAAAAATATCCAGGCATCCTCTACTGACGGGATGAGATCAATATCCTTCCACGATACCCCGGCAAGGTTGATTTAGAAAGGCCTGCTCGCTGAAGTGTTTCAGGGAGCGTTTGACAGTGATGAGTGGAGGTCGTTTGACCGCTGACCCATTATGGATGCAGGCAATGAGGCAGTGATCGCTGAGATCTTGGTTGAAGACAGCAGAGTTGTATTTAGAGGGCAAGTTGGTTAGGATGATATCTATGAGGGTGCCCATGTTTAAGGCTTTGGGGAGGAACCTGTTAGGTTCATTGATCATTTGTGTGAGATTGAGGGCATCAAGCTTAGATTGTAGGATGGATGGGGTGTTAAGCATGTTCCAGTTTAGGTCGCCTAGCAGCACGAGCTCTGAAGCTAGATGGGGGGCAATCAGTTCACATATGGTGTCCAGAGCACAGCTGGGGGCAGAGGGTGGTCTATAGCAGGCGGCAACGGTGAGAGACTTGTTTTTAGAGAGGTGGATTTATAAAAGTAGAAGTTCAAATTGTTTGGGTACAGACCTGGATAGTAGGACATAACTCTGCAGGCTATCTTTGCAGTAGATTGCAACACCGCCCCCTTTGGCAGTTTTATCTTGTCTGAAAATGTTGTAGTTTGGGATTAACATTTCAGAATTTTTGGTGGTCTTCCTAAGCCAGGATTCAGACACAGCTAGAACATCCGGGTTGGCAGGGTGTGCTTAAAGCAGTGACTAGAACAAACTTAGGGAGGAGGCTTCTCATGTTAACATGCATGAAAACAAGGCTATTACGGTTACAGAAGTCATCAAAAGAGAGCGCCTGGGGAATAGGAGTGGAGCTAGGCACTGCAGGGCCTGGATTCACCTCTACATTGCCAGAGGAACAGAGGAGGAGTAGGATAAGGGTACGGCTAAAAGTAATAATTTGGTCGTCTGGAACAGAGTAAAAGGAGGTTTCTGGGGGCGATAAAATAGCTTCAAGGTATAATGTACAGACAAAGGTATGGTAGGATGTGAATACAGTGGAGGTAAACCTAGGTATTGAGTGATGAAGAGAGATATTGTCTCTAGAAACATCATTGAAACCAGGAGATGTCATCGCATGTGTGGGTGGTGGAATTAATAGGTTGGATAAGGTATAGTGAGCAGGACTAGAGGCTCTACAGTGAAATAAGCCAATAGACACTAACCAGAACAGCAATGGACAAGGCATATTGACATTACGGAGAGGCATGCTTAGTCGAGTGATCAAAAGGGTCCATTGAGTAGAGAGGTTGGTTGGGGTTACGGCGATTTAGGCAGCTAGCCAGGCCATCGGTAGCAAGCTAGCATAGGATGGAGGTCTGTTATTAGCCACCTCGTGCGTTCCGTCGGTAGATTAGTGGGGTTCCGTGTGGTAGAGGGGATTAATCCAAATCTCACAACAACAAAAAACAATGGATATAGTTATAGAGGCCCAAGAAAAATAAATAAACTGTGAAGCATGGGGGTGGAAACATCATGCTTTGGGGCTGTTTTTCTGCAAAGGGACCAGGACGACTAATCCGTGTAAAGGAAAGAATGAATGGGCCCATGTATTGTGAGATTTTGAGTGAAACCTCCTTCCATCAGCAAGGACATTGAAGATGAAACGTGGCTGGGTCTTTCAGCATGACAATGATCCCAAACACACCGCCCGGGCAAAGGAGTGTTTTCGTAAGAAGCATTTCAAGGTCCTGGAGTGGCCTAGCCAGTCTCCAGATCTCAACCCCATAGAAAATCTTTGGAGGGAGTTGAAAGTCCGTGTTGCCCAGCAACAGCCCCAAAACATCACTGCTCTAGAGGAGATCTGCATGGAGGAATGTGCCAAAATACCAGCAAGTGTGTGAAAACCTTGTGAAGACTTACAGAAAACGTTTGACCTCTGTCATTGCCAACAAAGGGTATATGACAAAGTATTGAGAAACTTTTGTTATTGACCAAATACTTATTTTCCACCATAATTTGCAAATAAATTCATTAAAAAAAGTATTTCTTATTTTGTCTGTCATAGTTGAAGTGTGCCTATGATAAATTACAGGCCTAATCTTTTTAAGTGGGAGAACTTGCACACTTGGTGGCTGACTAAATACTTTTTTGCCCCTCTGTAGATTCTTTTGTACCTGTTTCCTCAGATCTTTGCTCTCATTTTGTTTGATACCAGATTCTCTGATAGATCTAGTCTGTATGTTGGTGGTTTATAAATGTGGTTTATAAATGTCTCTAGCCTCATTTTATATTGTGGTGTTTTCCAGATTGAAGGTTATTACCCATGAGTATATGGAGTTGAAGTGCTAAAATTTAGTCCGACTTTTTACATTTTTTATCTTGAAGCGATCTGCACTTCTGTTCAGTCCGCCATTTTACCTGGCCCAGACTACCTGATTTACAGTCCTTAATTTCTGTCTTTTATCAAATAAAATAAACCTGTTTTCACTTTGTCATTATGGGGTATTGTGTATAGATTGAGTGTTTTTATTTTATTCAATCCAATTTAGAATAAGGCTGTAACGTAAGAAAATATGGAAAAGGGGAAGGGGTCGGAATACTTTTGATTGCGCTGTATACATTTAAGTCAGGTTATTGATTTATAGACCTAATTAAGTTGGGTTTCTAGTCAATATTCTTAGACAAGCTCTATTTGCACAGGAGTAGTAATTCTATTGAACGTTGGTTATGAAATTCAGACGGAATTAGTTTTTCCAAACTGCCTCCTGTAATTCATTATTTAAAAATGTTTTTTTAAATAAATTGGCAGTTATGACTGAAGCCTGGAGGTTTTGAGTCCAGGCGAAAAGCCGAAAACAGGGCTACACTGAAAATACGAGCTTGGTTCCCAAGTTTCTAAACCATATCAAACCATCTTAGGTACAGTGTCGCGATAATATTTGAAGAAGTGTGATCATAAACATTATGATATTGTAGCGATCCGCAATTGAAATCCCCCCCCCCCAGCCTTCAGATGTGAGCTAAACAGTGCACTTGAGATGCTTTTTAAGGCTATCGATGCAAAAGTGAACTTTATCATTTCCATACGTTTAGGTCAGTTGTATGCTGCTTTGCTATCAATCAAGGGCGCAATATTTAACTGATGCATTTGGCAATATTCCATTTATTTACACAAAACATATGAACAAAAGTATTCACTGTTGAAGTTGATCCATGCGCAGCACTTCGTTCAATTGATCTAATCAGTTCTTGTTTTCGCGCCTGAAATGTCAGCAACACCTGTCAAACAGACATTTCTCTCAACACTGGGATGTCGATTCGCACGGGACTACTATTATCAGAGGACCTTGGAGTTGGTTATTCTGTCTGGAATTGTTACTCTTGCCATGTACAAATTACTGACGTTTTGTGCTTGTGCACATATTTACATTACACGACCACCCCCAGTAAAACTAATCCTAGGCCTAGTTCTATGTGTAATCAGGTGTGTTCTTAGTCAAAGTTGATGGGAGCACTCCAAACAAAAGACAATTTAATAAATTGACAACTCTCATAAATGGAATGAAATAAACCAAAACTTGTTTCTCACAAATGTAGCCTAGGTTGTGCGCTCTGCAAACATGTCCACTCCTACATTGACAATGGTAAGATTGTCATAATATGATTTGAATGCATTAACAGAAATAACCTTAACCAAACAGACAGATTAGAATTTTTGGTAAATGTACTGCTAGTGATATGGTCATCCCTGCGGCTGCCACAATGGAGGAGTCTACTGAGACAGGTGTGAATCAGGCAGGTGTCTTGTGTGGCGTAAATATATATTTTCCCCTGCTCAACTGAACTCTTGATCGACCAAACAATCTACCAAATGGGGTCAGTCCTAAATGAAAGTCATCCGTTCCCGGATGAATAACAATGAAAATAATTGTCAAATGAAAAGCACAATGTGTCTGCTTTTTATAAAAAAAAGTGGAGTTGGGTAAGGGTACAGACACATGAACACTGAAATTGTAAATGACTTACAAAAGTACAGTTCAAATCAACTGTTTTCAGACTAGTTCATTGGAAAGTTGTGTTCAGTTATTCATTTTTTGGGCAGACGATCATCTCCGTTGTCATTCATTTGGGAACAGATGACTCCCATTGAAAAAGCATTGGCTCCATCCAAAATACTCGACACAATTCCAATACATTTGACTTGACAATGATGTAGTACATCATATATGATTTTAATCCGTGTTCATGTCTGTGTGGCCGTACTCTTTTAAGAGGTAAACCAATAAAAATCTGGATTCTCAGATCATTTGGGGAAAAAATTGCTTACTGGTATGTCCTGCAGGACTACACATCCATTTAGTCTGGCAGTCAGGATGTGGAGCAAGTGTTTTGATGTCACATTGCTAATTGTTGTATTGAAGTCTCATTTCAGGTCATTTAATCTAACTTTTTGACTTTGACAAATTTATTCCAGAGCTACGTAATCGTGACAGGATGGATTTGTAAAGGAAGACACACAAATGGAATGGATTGCACAGATAAATGGAATAAGTAACAGATTCAAATGAAATTGTTTTACTTTTAAGATTGAATAAAGATTTGATATGCCTATTGGTTGTTTTTCTTTTAGGTTTAGAAGAGGACATACACTGAGCATACCAAACATTAGGAACACTGTCCTAACATAGTTTCCCCCCCAATAGGTCTCCATTGTAATTTTGTCAGTGAATGGACTCTACAAGGTGTCAAGCCTTTCACAGGGATGCTGGCCCATGTTAACTCCAATGCGTCCCACAGTTGTCAGGTTGTCTGAATGTCCTTTGGCTGGTGGACCGTTGTTGATACACATGGGAAAGTGTTGAGCATGAAAAACGCAGCATTTTGACATAACAGTGCACCTGGCACCAACTCACATACCCTTTTAAAAAGCTCTTGAATCCTTTTTCATGCCCATTCACCCTCACATACAATCCATGTCTCAAGGCTTAAACATCCTTCTTTAACCAGTCTTCTCCCCTCCATCTACACTGATTTTACAGTGGATTAAATAAGGGATCATAGCTTTCACCTGGTCACTCTGTCATGGAAAGAGCAGGTGCCCTTAATGTTTTGTACATTCAGTGTATATTGCCGGTTTTCCAGACCCAGATAAAGCTTAGTCCTGGAATAAGTGATTTCCGTGGAGAATTTCCATTGCGAGTGCTTGTTAGTCCAGGACTAGGCTTAATGAGGGGGCGGCAGGTAGCCTAGTGGTTCGATCTAGATCGAATTCCTGAGGTGACAAGGTAAATATCTGTCATTCTGCTCCTGAACAAGGCAGTTAACCCACTGTTCCTAGGCCATCATTGTAAATCAGAATTTGTTCTTCACTGACTTGCCTAGTTAAATAAAGGTAAAATAAATAAATATTAAACAAATAAATGAGTCTCCGAAACCGTCCCATAAGTGTTTTCTAGTAGTTGAATGGAGGTTCAGCTCCATGGACAACATCTAACCAGTTTGGACTATTGATTACCCCCAAACTGGGTCACCAGTGGTTATTAGCAAGATGTGGTGATTGTGACAAGTACCGTGTGAATATACTGGTCCCGTTCCAGGCTGATTTTATTTTTCAGTCCTGCTGCATGAAGCAACCTAAGGTTGCATGCAACGTTGTGAATATACACAGTCCGGCATGAGGTTGATATATGTGGTTAGCTAATATGTAAACCCTTATCCAGGCGTTGTGATTTCTGGAAGGAGATTGCAATGTAGGGGATGATTTACCTCTTGGAACTAAAACTAAAATAAGTGGAGAATTTCAGGGTCTATAAATTATGCACGGTTGAATAGTCTGGAATACTGGTTGAAAAGGGTCTGGAATACTGTTGGAGGAATGCACCTCTCATGAGGAAATTGCTAGCATACTTTTGCTGGCATACTTACTGTCCCCAATTTATGCAGTTGTCTGTCTTTTTTTGTCCACCACCTGTAGGTCATAGACTACAATGTAGTGAGGTCTGGTCTACAAAAGGAAGCTGGAGAATGGAGATATAATCAGTGGATGTTCCCTAATCGCTCCCTACCCCATGGCTCTGTAACCCTTCGTCTCTGCAGATCTGTAAGGTGTAAAGCAATATGGTGGAAGCTTTACCATTGCACTGCTTATAGCTAACGAGACCGTACAGATTTGCAAATATCAAGTGACTTGACTTGGGGAGCGATTTTTGGAGCATCTAGATTCTCCTACATGGTAATGGTGGTCCAGGTCATGATTAACCAATCGTGTAAATTGGTTATGCTGTCCACAGTTCTGAATCCTAGTATTGCAGGTAAAAAATTATATAATCTACACATGCATAGGGAGTAGGGGACTATTTTGAAATGGGCAGCCAAGATCCAACAGAGTAGGGCACACCTGAAACGGGCCTGAGGGATGTAACGGCAGTGTTACATGATTACAGTCCTGAGTTCACCTCAGAGGCCTACACTTAATTATTTGGGGAATTTTGGGGTAGCAAGATCTTGATTGAGCAAGAGCATTGTTGTAGAATAGGATATATTCCTACTGAATTGTCCAAATTAAATCCATGAATGTTGAATATTTAGAATGTTGCAAGCATTGCGTTATAGTGGGTGTATTAATTTATTTCCACAATAATGCTGTTTTTAAACCAATGCAGGTATCTCAAATGAAGTGTAACCTTTACTCTGCCATTTTCACTTGTACCTATGACCCCCCCCCCCCTGAAATGGGATTGTCACTAATTGCCACAAAATCATAGTGTCCGCATACTCAACCAATCAGATTAATGAGTGTGATTCAATTAAAGTGTGCAAGCTTAGCATGAAGTTTGCCCTTACTCATGCTATAGTTACTTGTCCTAACCCAAAATAGGTTTACTCCAATAGCTGCATTGTTTTAAAAATTGCATGGAGATAAACCGATATCTTGATTTTTAGATTTTCATTTGAAAAATACCAGAGTTTCACTGAAATTTCATGTTTTGAAATTGGCATATTTTCAAGAACTTTGATGCATTCTGACTTCAAAACATGAATATGAAATATGCTTATTCTGGTTACTGGGGGCGAGGAGAATGCAGAGTTCACATTCTGTCAGAACATGTTATTGTTTGATATTAGGTGGAGAGAGAAGGGCCACAGTCTGGTTTCAGTTCTTTGGTTGTAATTTGAAATACTTGCTACACCAGAAGTTAATGGATATGTGTAGGAGGAATGTATATTGTGGAGGTTATATTGTGGAGGTTGGATATGGGCCAGGGTCTTGGAATGTTACTAAGTAAGGGGAAAAGCAATCACATGCTTTCGGTCACTGATAAGGGTGGATAGCTGTTGATTAGTGCGTAATGGGGGCCGAGGTCAGGTCACATGTAGGGAGAAGTTTATTACCCATATCACTTAACTTTCCTGCCTAGCAACAGATGTATTGGCTCGGCATAGGAGGAAGTTATAAATATATGTGCTTATGCAGCTGTGTGACCCAGTGGGTGAATACATTTACATTTACATTTAAGTAATTTAGCAGACGCTCTTATCCAGAGCGACTTACAAATTGGTGCATTCACCTTATGACATCCAGTGGAACAGCCACTTTACAATAGTGCATCTAAATCTTTTAAGGGGGGGGGGTGAGAAGGATTACTTTATCCTATCCTAGGTATTCCTTAAAGAGGTGGGGTTTCAGGTGTCTCCGGAAGGTGGTGATTGACTCCGCTGTCCTGGCGTCGTGAGGGAGTGTGTTCCACCATTGGGGAGCCAGAGCAGCGAACAGTTTTGACTGGGCTGAGCGGGAACTGTACTTCCTCAGTGGTAGGGAGGCGAGCAGGCCAGAGGTGGATGAACGCAGTGCCCTTGTTTGGGTGTAGGGCCTGATCAGAGCCTGGAGGTACTGAGGTGCCGTTCCCCTCACAGCTCCGTAGGCAAGCACCATGGTCTTGTAGCGGATGCGAGCTTCAACTGGAAGCCAGTGGAGAGAGCGGAGGAGCGGGGTGACGTGAGAGAACTTGGGAAGGTTGAACACCAGACGGGCTGCGGCGTTCTGGATGAGTTGTAGGGGTTTAATGGCACAGGCAGGGAGCCCAGCCAACAGCGAGTTGCAGTAATCCAGACGGGAGATGACAAGTGCCTGGATTAGGACCTGCGCCGCTTCCTGTGTGAGGCAGGGTCGTACTCTGCGGATGTTGTAGAGCATGAACCTACAGGAACGGGCCACCACCTTGATGTTAGTTGAGAACGACAGGGTGTTGTCCAGGATCACGCCAAGGTTCTTAGCGCTCTGGGAGGAGGACACAATGGAGTTGTCAACCGTGATGGCGAGATCATGGAACGGGCAGTCCTTCCCCGGGAGGAAGAGCAGCTCCGTCTTGCCGAGGTTCAGCTTGAGGTGGTGATCCGTCATCCACACTGATATGTCTGCCAGACATGCAGAGATGCGATTCACCACCTGGTCATCAGAAGGAGGAAAGGAGAAGATTAATTGTGTGTCGTCTGCATAGCAATGATAGGAGAGACCATGTGAGGTTATGACAGAGCCAAGTGACTTGGTGTATAGCGAGAATAGGAGAGGGCCTAGAACAGAGCCCTGGGGGACACCAGTGGTGAGAGCGCGTGGTGAGGAGACAGATTTTCGCCACGCCACCTGGTAGGAGCGACCTGTCAGGTAGGACGCAATCCAAGCGTGGGCCGCGCCGGAGATGCCCAACTCGGAGAGGGTGGAGAGGAGGATCTGATGGTTCACAGTATCGAAGGCAGCCGATAGGTCTAGATTAGAAGGATGAGAGCAGAGGAGAGAGCTTTAGCGGTGCGGAGCGCCTCCGTGATACAGAGAAGAGCAGTCTCAGTTGAATGACTAGTCTTGAAACCTGACTGATTTGGATCAAGAAGGTCATTCTGAGAGAGATAGCGGGAGAGCTGGCCAAGGACGGCACGTTCAAGAGTTTTGGAGAGAAAAGAAAGAAGGGATACTGGTCTGTAGTTGTTGACATCGGAGGGATCGAGTGTAGGTTTTTTCAGAAGGGGTGCAACTCTCGCTCTCTTGAAGACGGAAGGGACGTAGCCAGCGGTCAGGGATGAGTTGATGAGCGAGGTGAGGTAAGGGAGAAGGTCTCCGGAAATAGTCTGGAGAAGAGAGGAGGGGATAGGGTCGAGCGGGCAGGTTGTTGGGCGGCCGGCCGTCACAAGACGCGAGATTTCATCTGGAGAGAGAGGGAGAAAGAGGTCAGAGCACCGGGTAGGGCAGTGTGAGCAGAACCAGCGGTGTCGTTTGACTTAGCAAACGAGGATCGGATGTCGTCGACCTTCTTTTCAAAATGGTTGACGAAGTCATCTGCAGAGAGGGAGGAGGGGGAGGGGAGGAGGATTCAGGAGGGAGGAGAAGGTGGCAAAGAGCTTCCTAGGGTTAGAGGCAGATGCTTGGAATTTAGAGTGGTAGAAAGTGGCTTTAGCAGCAGAGACAGAGGAGGAAAATGTAGAGAGGAGGGAGCGAAAGGATGCCAGGTCCGCAGGGAGGCGAGTTCTCCTCCATTTCCGCTCGGCTGCCCGGAGCCCTGTTCTGTGAGCTCGCAATGAGTCGTCGAGCCACGGAGCGGGAGGGGAGGACCGAGCCGGCCTGGAAGATAGGGGACATAGAGAGTCAAAGGATGCAGAAAGGGAGGAGAGGAGGGTTGAGGAGGCAGAATCAGGAGATAGGTTGGAGAAGGTTTGAGCAGAGGGAAGAGATGATAGGATGGAAGAGGAGAGAGTAGCGGGGGAGAGAGAGCGAAGGTTGGGACGGCGCGATACCATCCGAGTAGGGGCAGTGTGGGAAGTGTTGGATGAGAGCGAGAGGGAAAAGGATACAAGGTAGTGGTCGGAGACTTGGAGGGGAATTGCAATGAGGTTAGTGGAAGAACAGCATCTAGTAAAGATGAGGTCGAGCGTATTGCCTGCCTTGTGAGTAGGGGGGGAAGGTGAGAGGGTGAGGTCAAAAGAGGAAAGGAGTGGAAAGAAGGAGGCAGAGAGGAATGAGTCAAAGGTAGACGTGGGGAGGTTAAAGTCGCCCAGAACTGTGAGAGGTGAGCCGTCCTCAGGAAAGGAGCTTATCAAGACATCAAGCTCATTGATGAACTCTCCGAGGGGACCTGGAGGGCGATAAATGGTAAGGATGTTAAGCTTGAAAGGGCTGGTAACTGACAGCATGAAATTCAAAGGAGGCGATAGACAGATGGGTAAGGGGAGAAAGAGAGAATGACCACTTGGGAGAGATGAGGATCCCGGTGCCACCACCCCGCTGACCAGAAGCTCTCGGGGTGTGCGAGAACACGTGGGCGGACGAAGAGAGAGCAGTAGGAGTAGCAGTGTTATCTGTGGTGATCCATGTTTCCGTCAGTGCCAAGAAGTCGAGGGACTGGAGGGAGGCATAGGCTGAGATGAACTCTGCCTTGTTGGCCGCAGATCGGCAGTTCCAGAGGCTACCGGAGACCTGGAACTCCACGTGGGTCGTGCGCGCTGGGACCACCAGATTAGGGTGGCCGCGGCCACGCTGTGTGGAGCGTTTGTATGGTCTGTGCAGAGAGGAGATAACAGGGATAGACAGACACATAGTTGACAGGCTACAGAAGAGGCTACGCTAATGCAAGGAGATTGGAATGACAAGTGGACTACACGTCTCGAATGTTCAGAAAGTTAAGCTTACGTAGCAAGAATCTTATTGACTAAAATGATTAAAATGATACAGTACTGCTGAAGTAGGCTAGCTGGCAGTGGCTGCGTTGTTGACTTTGTAGACTAGCTGGCAGTGGCTGCGTATAAACTTGGTTTGAGCTTTACTGGTCGTCGGTGAGTTTTTACTATGTTTATTTCGAACCTAACAGTTGGTGCTGCGAGCGGGGTTCACCACGATTTACAATGGAACTACGGAGTCCGAATCAGTGGAAAAGGAGCTGGCACCAGAAAGAAGGTAGGTAAAGTAGGCTGAACAATTAAAGGATACGGACCTAGAAAAGCCTGAGTTCATTTAGTAGGCCCGCTGTAAATACTAGGTTAGACTGGAGCACAGCGTGTTCAGGAGGGTTTAGCCCCCTTAATAGGTTAGATTAGCGGTTGGAGTCTTAAGTGTCTGTAGTATACAGTTGAAATCGGAAGTTTATAAACACTTAGGTTGACGTAATTAAAACTCGTTATTCAGCCACTCCACACATTTCTTGTTTGCAAACTATAGTTTTGGCAAATTACGGGAACTTTAGTCCCCCACACTTACAAGCCTTTCATTCTAATTGTAATATGCCATATTCTTAAAATTCAACAGATGCAGACTTTGGCAGGGGGGGAAAAAAACTCAGATTGGAGAGCTCGTGGCTTGGTTTTTGCTCTGAAATGCACTGTCAACTGTGGGACCTTATATAGACAGCTGTGTGTGTGTGCCTTTCCAAATCATGTCCAATCAATTGAATTTACCATGGGTGGACTACAATCAAGTGGTAAAAACATCTCAAGGATGATCAATGGAAACAGATGCACCTGAGGTCAATTTCTAGTCTCATGGCAAAGGGTCTCAATTACTTAGGTGAATAAGGTATTTCTGTTTATTTTCTTTTGCTAAAAATCTGTTTTCGCTTTGTGTGTAGATTGAGGAAAAACGTTTATTTAATCCGTTTTAGAATAAGGCTGTAACGCAACAAAAGGTCAAGGGGCTTAAATACTTTCCGAATGCACTGTATACATACTTTACATTGTGTGCTGAAGGCATGGGTTGATTTTTACACTGTCACACACACGAGCTGAAATGAAGGGGGATGCATAACTACTTTTCCCTGAAGGTGAGAAACGAGGTACAGCATAGAACTTCGATTGAAGACTTAAAATCATGCCTGACAAGACCAATGAAATCATAACAGTATCCTATTATTGTGTGGATACAGGAGTAGCCTATTCTTCAATAATGTAACTATGTGCTAGTATTATTTATCTAATTGATAAATACAATTTTAAATACCAGGTAGATACAGGAGTAGCCTATAGTCTACAATAATAACGTCATTGAATGTGCTTTAGTATAATTTATTTTATTGATGAATGAAATTGTAAATGGGGATGGGTAGGCTACTTCATAGAGTAATACTGGATGTCTTGCTATCTCTGGGAGCATGCTCATGAAGGCTTTTCAGCTGTTGAACTATGGCAATGTCTCATTTCTAAATCGATCTTTGTTTTTGTCAAGATGTGATTTGTATTAATGTATTTTTATTTGACCTTCAATTAACTTCACTGCAGCTGTTCAACCCACCACGCCCACTGCTCTCCCTCCACAAACACATCCTCTTCTCCTGTTCAACAAATTTGCCGGCACACTGAAAATGACTGTACTTACATACTCCTGTGGCCATCCCATTGAAACATGATCCACCCCAAGGCCTCAGCTGGACAGCTAGAATGAGAGAAATGTAAACAAGATACTACAGTAGTGTGTGCGTACATAGAGTTCCAAGATAAGACGTGTGATGTCCTTATGTATCAATGTTGAAATGCAATAAATGGAAGATGGCAAAGGAGATAGCGATGTGAGTGAGAGCATATGAAAATGAAGACCCCTTGGGATCTAAAATGAGTGTGGGGTGCCCTCGTGTCTCATTAATATCCGTTTGAGGATGCTAGTCTCCCCTGGTGGAGGTTCTTGGAACACTGCTATGTTAGTCTGAGCAGAGGTTGACGAAAACCTTAAGTTGGTGGTGTTATGTTGCGTGTTATCTTGAATACCAGGCAGAAGTTTGAGTACATTATGAAATGGTGTAAATTAAACTTGTACACTCTCTGAAAAAGGGGTTCCAACAGGGTTCTTTGGCTGTCACCAAAGGAGAACCCCTTTTTGGTTCCAGGTCGAAGTATTTTTGGTTCCAGTAAGAACCTTGTTGGGTTCCAAATCAAAACCTCTGTGGAATGGAACCCAAAAGGGTTCTACCTAGACACAGAAGGGGTTCTATGTGGAACCAAACAGGGTTTTATGGGGACAGCAGAAGAATCCTTTTAGATTCTAGATGGCACCTTTTTTTTCTGAATGTAGGGCTATATTGCAGTGGTGGTTCTGTGGTTTTCAGTTTTTTTTTTTATTATTACAGAAATTTTGGTGTTTAAAATAACCAACAATACTGTGAAACAGCTCCACTTTTAGCACATATTTGCAAGCAGGCAAAGTAGCCTTCTACTGTATGCATGCTGATGCATGTGTGATCACTCAATATTGACAGGACTGACAAAAAAATACATGCTCAATGCAATCAAGAAATGTACAAAACAATGAAGAAATTGACAAAAGTTGTAAATGTTATGAAATAAAACAAAACTTGTTGATCAAGTGTAGCAGTTGGAATTTCATTAACATAAATTACCATAAATCAACATTGTAGATTAATAAAAAAACAGCATTAACGGTTCACATTTACTAGTGGGGATATAACAGGCCATGTGCATCTCTAGAGGATCTAGCAAGATAGCGAATCCTTGCATCAACGACAGTATGACTACAGTATAATGGACATGTGTCAAACTTGCATTATTACGCAATTATTAAGAGACTAGATACAAATAGCTAATCCTGGCGACCAGTGTTCTAGCATTAATTTATTGAGGCAAGCAGATCAGCGATGTCAAGGTGGTACCCACAAATATGCTATGTGTATAGTGTAAATAACTACCAATAGACCTACTAAATTATAGGTGTTTAGTTCATCAAATAACTGTAAAACAAGGAATGCAGTTACTCCATTCAACTAATAGGATGCATTAGTCATGAAACAATTTACAGAAACAATTAGTGTACATGAAATGTATGATACATTAAAGAATAACACAGAGTAGCGTATATGACTATTACCATTAGGTTAAAACAACGTGGTAACATGTCTTCAATTCAAAATAATCTATAAAAGAAAAAACGGTGTGTGTCAGATACACACAGCAGCTTGGTAGCAAGTTCTCAAAGTATGAACAAATTCACTGTCTTTTAACCAAATTCAAGCAGAAAATCATGCCCACCTGAGTTAGCATTTCTTTGCACTTTACTAGTGAAAACAAAAGACAGGAAAACATGGGCAGATTCTAATCTAATCAACTCAATTTAAATGATAGGTGTGCACCCTTGTTGCTCTCCAACAAACAAAATAACAGTTTTCCTTTAACAATAAATCCATAGCACTTGCAGAGCAAAATATATGAAAATTCATAGCTCTTCATGAACTCTTGAACAATTCAAACATGAACATTTAATTCACACAGTAACATTAATTCAGTTGATTCACGTTTT
Organism: Oncorhynchus keta; assembly: GCF_023373465.1. Lineage (NCBI taxonomy): Eukaryota > Metazoa > Chordata > Actinopteri > Salmoniformes > Salmonidae > Oncorhynchus > Oncorhynchus keta. Next base: position 41,485,162 of record NC_068444.1, on the reverse strand, counting down.
CATCTGTCTTCTCACCTTTCTTGGCGTCAGTAAACCCAGGACTTCGACGGAAACGTATCTTCTTAGAGATCCTCTGTGTCCAACGTAAAACACAAAATAATGCATGCAGAGCAGAATTAGGCCGAAACCCACTAATTATCAAAATCCAGAAAATAGACGTTAAATTCTACAACCACCTAAAATCAACAATACCCAAACCTTCCAAAACAAAGCCATCACCTACAGAGAAATTAACCTGGAGATGAGCCCCCTAAGCAAGCTGGTCCTGGGTCTCTTCACAAACAGACCACAAAATGAGGTGCAAACTGAGCTGGACTTCCTAACCTCCTGCCAAATATATGACCACATTAGAGACACATATTCCCATCAGATTACACAGACACACAAAGAATTAGAAAACAAGTCAAATTTGGACAATCTCCCATAACTGGGTGAAATACCACAGTGTGCAATCATAGCAGCAAGATGTGTGACCTGCTGCCACAAGAAAAGGGCAACCAGTGAAGAACAAACACCATTGTAAATATAACCTATATTTATGTTTATTTTCCCTTTTGTACTATTTAGCTATTTGCTCATCATTACAACACTGTGTATATACGTAATATGACATTTAAAATGTCTTTATTCTTTTGGAACTTTTGGAAGTGTAATGTTTACTGTTCATTTTCTGTTTTATTTAGCTTTTGTTAATTACATATCTCACTTGCTTTGGCAATGTAAACATATGTTTCCCATTCCAATAAAGTCCTTAAATTGAGAGGTATCAGTAGCTTCACCTGGCAGAATTCTGACCTGAATCACTCCACCACATACGCCTGGCTGAGGCTCTCAAACTATCCAATCACCGTTCGCATGCTGTTGACCAATGACGCGGAGGTATGTAGGCTGGAATACGCCCCTAGGCGTGGCTTTGGCTGAACTCGTTGGGAAAAAAGACGGGTTCCTTTCAGGAAAAATGGCAGCTGTTGACATCGACATGCAGACGGAACTAGAGCCACAAATAATTATTGACGCCGACATGGAGAGGTAGCTAAATATGCACTTTTTCATGAATGGTTGTGAAGAAAGTGCCCTTTGTTATTTGATCGAAATCCGAGCATAATCGTCATTTCTATTTAGCGGGGCCTACCTGGCTAGCTAACTAACAGTAACGTTAGCGAGCTAACGTTAACTGTCTTTCACCAACTAACAAGGGTAACGTTAGCTACAACTAACTAGCTAATCCAAGGGGCATTATCAACGGTCTCGAGTCTCCAGACAGAACGTTCCAGAAAGCAATCTATCCTAGCTAGTATTAGTTAACTATGCCATTTGTTCCTTCGTATTGGCAATTAACGTTACTTTACAATGACAAAATTGGTTCGAGGTTCTACTAGTTTATCTAGCTAACGTTAATTGACTAAATCTGCAAACCACCCTGAACTGTGCTGTTCTATGTGTATCCTTTGTCACTGCATTTTTGCCACTCATGTTAGGTTGCCTATGGATTATCCTAGGAAGCAAAAAGTGGCCACCACATCTGACTAGAGGATAAAACCATGCTGAGGCCAGACGGAATGACCCATTTCTCAGTCACGATGATAATGCCATCATAGTAGCTACTTGCCACACAAGTGTCAATAACTGAACTGTGTATATGTATATTGGTCTGCTCATGACATTTTTCAAATGAACGGATGTGGCCTTTTTATTGCCTACTTAGCGTTGAGATCCAGTTATGAATGATCTTTGTGCACGCTAGTTAGCGACTTAGCATTTAAGTTTGGTTTTCAAAAGAAACGAAGTGTGCACTTGATGTGGTTGCAGGATATCACGCTGTTAGTTTACATGGATGGGCCTAATGGAAAAAAGTGGATGTGGACAGTTTACCCAAACAAAATGACAATTACTGTTGACTAACCCCGTTCAGTAAAAATTTGCGCAACCGCGGCATTCAAACGAGACTGCAACGAAAACTAATAGGACTGTGTTGGCATCAAAATCTGGGTTGTGAACTACGTTTCTATTGACATGGTAATGGACCGATAGTATTGGAGGAGAAAAGTTGAAAAAAACTGCCCCCTCTGACGCTGTTAAATTGTGACTCATTCTGTGTAGTACAGCCTCTCTCCACCAGGTGTAGCGCTTCTCTCGCAGTTTAAAAACAAGACAGGGTTAGGCGGATACTTAGTCAATTGTACAACTAAATGCATTCATTTTTTTGCATAATCGCTGCAAGCCACCATGACTCAAAAGCCGCAACAGCCGCTGTTTACTTCGGAAGATAACTTTAGTGCCTCCCTAAAAACCCGACTCTAACTCGACACACTTCAAATAGGTATGTAATGACACATTATATAAACTTTTATAGTGTTTTAAATCAAATCAAAGTTTATTTGTCATGTGCGCTGAATACAACAGGTGTAGGTAGACCTTACAGCTTACTTACAGGCTCTAACCCAGGGGTGTCAAACTCATTTCGCATCGTGGGCCACATACGGCCGAGGGAGATGTCAAGTGGGCCGGACCATTAAAATTATACCATACTCTGCTATAAATAACCAAAATATCATGTCTTTCCTTTGTTTTGGTGTAAAGAAGCACAAGAACATTAGGAAAATATTGAAATTTAATGAACTATCCTTTTACAAAACATTTCATGAAACACCTCATATTTCCTTAGACAAATGTGCAATTTACTTTTATCATTCACAAATATGCATTGCAACTGATCCCACTGATTGTACAAAGGCACAAAACTTTAATTGGTACTGAAAAATATAGTAATGCACTTTAAGATTAAATGAGACTTTTAAAGAAAGGAATTTTTAAACCACTTACACATACGCATATAAAATCTAAATGTAATCCCTGCGTACACCTTACAAACTAAGGAGTGATTTTAAATGTGTAATGAAGAAAGTGTTCGCCTGTCCTGTAAATCTGTAAACTTCATACATGAAACATACATACACATACAATACATACTGAAAATGTATGGAGTTGTATGAACAGTAGAATTCCATCACACAACTTTTGTTTTGAAGCTGCTGACTAACATTAAAGTGCACATTTTTTAAATCACCACAGTAAGGATTCATCTTCACAGAGCTGTATTCTTTCAATGCAAACAGTATCTAAGGCAGCATTTTAAAGGTGTTAGTCTAGTCTGGACTTGTATTTGTACCTGAAACTTGGCATCTTTTGGCCTGTACAAGTGCATCAACACCAGGTGTCATGTCCTGACTAGCTGTCACTTTCAGAATGTCATTTAAGTGCTTGTTTGTGAGCCTTGAACGCATTTTTGTTTTATTGATATTCATCACTGAGAAAATTTGTTCACAAAGGTAGGTTGTCCCAAACATGCACAAAATTTTAGCAGCCAGGGCTGTTAATTTGGGGTACCCTGGTAGTAGATACTGACAAAATCTGTCCAGACCTACAGAGGCAAATTTGCCCTTCAAATCTGCCGAGGATTCCTCGTCAGGCTAATATTGGCAAAAGCTTGTCGCTTCTCGGGACATACAAGTTCAGCCGCCTTCATCATGCATCGTTTAACAAAGTCACCGTCGGAATATGGCTTCGATGCTAATGCTATTTCGCTAGCAATTAGGTAGCTGGCTTTTACCGCTGCTTCACTGACTTCTCGGCTCTGGATGAAAGTTGACTGCTGTTTCCTCAGACCCGCCAGCAATTCGTTAATCTTATCTCTTCTCAGTTGTCCTTGCAAGCCGTCATATTTTTTCGCTGTGATGAGTCTCGTAGTGGCGTCGAATATTATATTCCTTCAATACCGAAACTTGTTGCAAACACACCAAGCACAAAGGTTTTCCGTGCATCTCTGTAAATAAATAGGACGTGGTCCATTTTTCTTTGAAAATTCTACACTCCTTATCTACTTTTCTCCGTTTGGATAACGACATTTTGGCTAATGAGGGTGTAGCGGAGAGGTAGAGACCAAGGTATTAACAACGTCGTAACAAGCAGCAGATGGCGCATTGATACCATCTGCTGTTTTCAGTCTGTCTCAGTGATGCGGCTTGTCTTCTACTCTGATGGAAAGAGTGCGCCCCTTAGCGGATAATCCATGAATTGCAGCGAATTAAAAATATTAATTCCATGTCTTTTATGCATTTTTTCCACTTTCAAATTATCCTGCGGGCCTGATCGAACCTCCTTGGGGGCCGGTTCCGGCCCGCGGGCCGTATGTTTGACACCCTGCTCTAACCAATAGTGGGGGAAAAAAGGTGTGTGTGTGTGTGTGTGTGTGTAGGTATGTAAAGAAAAAAACAGGAAAAATACATTTGAAAATAAGAGTAGCAAGGCTATATACAGACACTGGTTGTGTTTTATTTACATTTCAGAGGTGATAAGTTGGACAGATCAGGTGAAAATAATCTGTTTCCCCACACTGCTTATCTCCCGCTTTCCTTATCACGCAGTAGGTATAGTTTCCCCACCTGCCATTTTTAAAAAGACCCAACAGAGATCATTGCCTTTTTCAATCATGCATGACGGGCTTGTCATTGATTTTCCTGGAAAGGGTAGATATTGTGCTTTACAATGGTATTCATATTACAGGTGACCTGGAAGTATTATGTTTTTTTGGGCTTTAAAATAAGGTCAGTTGTACGTTATAGCATGATTTACAAAATATCGTTAGCTAACTATATGTGGTAACCCTTAGCAAGCTAGTTGCATTCGTTTTTGAGATTATCAATCTCTGAGGGAGGAGCTGGTTTTAACAATTCTGAACACATTCCGTTTGTCAAAATAATGACTTATGTTCGCTAGCTGGACAATCAAACGCCGCCAAATACTAAACTGTAAACCAATATAAACTTGTGTACTATCGCTGGTGATCATGTTATCCGTATCTAAGGTAGTAGAAAACTGGTGACATCGAGAGACCTCCTTCCGACAAACTGCTATCAGGTAAAGTATTTTAAATGTATTTGTAATTTAGTTATTTAGCCATAGAAACGTGGTGCATCAACGCAAGCTGTAAAATGACTCCCAACATAGAACACAGCAACCATAGTAATGTTGCTAATGTTTGCTAGATAGAACAAGAAGATCTGTTGCTAGCTAGTCGGAATAAATACACTATATATCCAACAGTATGTGGACACCCCTTCAAATTAGTGTATTTGGCTACTTCAGCCACATCCATTGCTTACAGGTGTATAAAATCGAGCACACAGTCACGCAATCTCCATAGAGTGGCCTTACTGAAGAGCTCAGTGACTTTCAATGTGGCACCTTCATAGGATGCCACCACAGATAGAACAATGGGACAGATATTTCACCAGATGTATAAATGTCAGGCATTTTCTCATCTATGAAACGTTTGATCTCAATACAGTTTTCTGTTCCTAAAACTATAGTCTTATGAACAGAGTGGACTACGTTTTGTAGACTTCACTCTTTGCAAAGTTTTTCAAAATCGTGTTGTTTAGGAGTGTAAAGAATTGAGTTAATGCACACGCCTACTTCAGAGTAGGTGTTCCCTAACGGAAATATGCAGATGCACGCTCGAACGCGCCAATAGGATCTCGCTAGCTCGTGCTTGCTTCTGCCCTCCTCCTTGCTTGTTCTGCACACTAGGCCTCTGCCCACTAGGCCTCATATGTTCCCATTGGAAACAAAAATCTTTGTATAGTTATAAAAACCTTTAATGCCACTTTTCCAACAAGTAATTTCGTCACATTTCTGCCCTGCTAGAGCTTCTCCGGTCAACTGTAAGTACTGTTATTGTGAAGTGGTAACGTCTAGGAGCAACAACAGCTCAGCCACAAAGTGGTAGGCTACACAAGCTCACAGAATGGGGCTGCTGAGTGCCTACGTAGTGTGTAACAATTGTCTGTCCTTGGTTGCAACACTCACTACCAAGTTCCAAACTGCCTCTGGAAGCAACGTTCGCACAATAACTGTTTGTCGGGAGCCTCACGAAATGGGTTTCCATAGCCGAGCAGCCACACACAAGCCTAAGCTCACCATGCACAATGCCAAGTGTCAGCTGGAGTGATGTAAAGCTCGTTCCCTTTGGACTCTGGAGCAGTGGAAACGTGTTCTCTGGCGTGATGGGCGTGATGAATCACTCTTCACCGTCTGGCAGTCCTACGGACTAATCTGGGTTTGGCAGATGCCAGGAGAATGCTACCAAACCGAATGCGTAGTGCCAACTGTAAAGTTCAGTGGAGGTAGAATAATAATGCTCTGGGGCTGTTCTTCATGGTTTGGGCTTGGCCTCTTAGTTCCAGGGAAGGGAAATCTTAACACTACAGCATACAATGACATTCTAGCCGATTCTGTGCTTCCAACTTTGGGGTAGGCTCTTTCATGTTTTAGTGTGACTTACATCTTTTATTTTATTTAACTAGGCAAGTCAATTAATAAGAACACATTCTTATTTTCAACACCGACCTAGGAACAGTGGGTTAACTGCCTTGATCAGGTGCAGAACAACAGATTTGTACCTTGTCAGCTCGGGGATTCGATCGAGCGACCTTCCGGTTCTAGTCCAATGCTTTAACCACTAGGCTACCTGCCGCACAATGTCCCCGTGCACAAAGCAAGGTTCATTCAGAAATGGTTTGTCGAGATCAGCGTGGAAGAACTTGATTGGCCTGCACAGAGCCCTGACCTCAACCCCATTGAACACATTTGGGATGAATTTTAACACTGACTGCGAGCCAGGCCTAATTGCCCAACATCAGTGCCTGACCTCTAATGCTCTTGTGGCTGAATGGAAGCAAGTTCTTGCAGGAATGTTCCAGCATCTAATGGAAAGCCTTCCAAGAAGAGTGGAGGCTGTTATAGTAGCAAAGGGGGGGACCAAGTCCATATTAATGCCCGTGATTTTGGAATCAGATGTTTGACGAGCAGATGTCCACATACTTTGTGATATAGTGTAGGTTTATTACTAGCTAGCATGTAATTCCGGGACGTTGAGCGTTTTAGCTATCCGTTTATTCCAAGTAATAATTTAAGAGGACTGACCTGAAGGACAAGTAGTGTAAATCTAATCCATTCAAAGGCAGGACCTACTAATTTAATTTATACTGACAAATAAGAAATGCCTCATTATCCCTGTCAATAGTTGAAGTAGGATGACTGTCAGGATGTACATTTTCTAGCTCACAAACTTTGCTGTTATTTCTTTTATTCATTCAGGTCTCTCACTTGTCTCACGTGATCTATTCAGCTCTCCTGTGTCCATCTCCCAGAGATCAACCAAGTGCTATTCGCCAAGCATGGGCTGTAAGGAGAACCTTCCCACTGCAGTTTGAACTAGCCCTGCTGTCACTATTTAGACATAGGGACCACGTATGCATTTGCCTGTTGTCTTTTCTTTTTCGGGTTGGTCTTAAACAATCTAGTGCATTTTTAGAGTTGAAGAACACCAACTACAGATGTGTGCCTGTTTGAACATCTCAAAGACTCAATTCACTGTGCATCAGTTTAACAGGTGACAGATTATTTTACTATTGTAACATGAATTGGGGAGAATTAAATTGTCCCCGTCAGGAGCCCAGGCTTTTGCCATAGATGGTAGAGTTCTCATCTCTGGACCACACAAGACACACGCTTTAGATTGCATTCCGCTAAAGCACTTGTCTGTCTACATCGGTCCGCTACATTGGTGACAAGGGTGGGATCCTTCCGATGCGCCTATAGGGCCTGGGCGCACAAATGCTCCTAGAGAGGTGGGGGAAACTAAAGAGTGCGTTGATGACTCTTCTACAGTCTCTATCAGAGGCCCAGGCTTTTGGCATGCATGGTAAAAGCTTTTCATTTCTGGACTGTAAGATTGTACCCTCCATGGCACTAAATAGACATTGATTAGTAGGTTACACTATATTTAGATCATGGGAAACATGTCTCGTACTCAGTCATAGTTAGTAGAAGAATAATGAATGGATTGGCAAGATTTTGACACTGTCAACTTTAAAGGTTAATAATTTAAACCACCTAAATATACTCGCATACACTGAACATTTAGTATTTAAAACTCACATTTCCAAACTATAATCCTACAGGCTCTATTATTCTCCATACCTTATGTTCCAATGCATCCTACATTATGCATGGTATTGAGAAGCTGCTATTTGAGATTTCATCTTGTTTAGAAATGTAACTACGGTTTGTGAAGACCCTCCCACTCTGTCTGCCGAATTCTTTCTCTCTGCTCTTGTTATCCTTAATAGGATTGTTGGTGGGCGGAGCTGGGAGGGTTGTCAGCGCGATGGGACACACCTGGGCTCAGGTGTGTCCCGGGGATAAAAACACCCTCAAACACACATCGAGGAGACCACGCAGACATGCAGTTTTTTTTTTGTGCCATTTTGGGGCTTTGTTAGTTTATTTTGGCACCTCTCAATACCCCTCATTATCACAATCTATGCACTCATCCACTTGCTTACACTACTGATTACACACACACCATTGTTACTTATATATAGGTTACTTTATTTAATAAATATATATTTTTCTTTTATGCATTATGATGGGTGAATGCTAATTGGGATGCGCTTTGGTTGGTATTCACTGCTTAGTCTTATACGTGTTCTGTATAGTGCCTGAGACGTATCAGTGGTTTTGCTTGTCATCAAACAGGTGTGTTGCCTGGAAAATATGCCTGTAGGCCTAATACTAGTGTTGTTAACTGGTAATTGTATTTTGTTTAGGAGAAAACAATTTGAGTGTTTTGATCAACTCTGTTCATGTTTTGATACTGCTGTCTTGAGTTGTGCTGTTTGGTAGGCCCAGTGTTGGCTGCCTTTGTTTGTTTGTTTGGTAAACTTGCCACTTCATTGTATAATTGGTGTGCTGCATTGGAGAGAGGAACATTGATTCGTTTCCAGTCCCCTGCCCAGGCTGGATACTCTTGCTCTACTTGCTGTTGGGACATTTGTCCGAAGAGGTGAGTACATTCTGATGTGTACCTCAATGGGAGATTTGGATAGGATAAGTGCCATTTGCTCCCCGGAGCCATAGCCCTGTTAGTCTTTTGGCGACGAGTTTCAATTTGGAATACTTTGGGCACAGTTAGTTATTTTGTTAGCAATTTTTGTGTGGGGTCCGTGGACGATCAGTTGTCTCGGGGCACATCTGTTGCTCGGGTGGAATCTGCCATTTTGCTGCCCCTCCCCCTTTCTAGCGGGCTACAGTGTGTAATTACCCACCGCGAACCCACACGAAAACTAGGGTTGAGCTGTTGTAGGATTTGGTGAAGCACCTTGTACAATACCAGTCAAAAGTTTGTACACCTACTCTTTCAGGGTTTTTTATTTTTACTATTTTCTACATTGTAGAATAATAGTGAAGACATCACAACTATGAAATAACACACATGGAATCATGCAGTAACCAAAAAAGTGTTAAAAACCAAAACAAAATATATTTTTACCCTTTGCCTTGACAAGCTTTGCACATTCTTGGCATTCTCTCAACCAGCTTCACCTGGAATGCTTTTCCAACAGTCTTGAAGGAGTTCCCACATATGCTGAGCACTTGTTGGCTGTGTTTTCTAAACTCTGCTGTCCGACTCATCCCAAACCATCTCAAATTTTCAATAAAGGACCGATTTCCACCGGTCTAACGTCCATTGCTTGTGTTTCTTTGCCCATGCAAGTCTCTTCTTCTTATTGGTGTCATTTAGTTGTTTTTTGCAGCAATTGACCGTAAAGTCCTGATTCACGCAGTCTCCTCTGAACAGGTGATGTTGAGATGTGTCTGTTACTTGAATCCTGAAGCATTTATTCAGGCTGCAATTTCTGAGGGTGGTAACTAAAGAACGTATCCTCTGCAGCAGCGGTAACTCTGGGTCTTCTATTCCTGTGGCGGTCCTCATGAGGGCCAGTTTCATCATAGCGCTTGGTGGTTTTTGTGACGGCACTTGAAGAAACTTTCAAGAGTGCAAAGCTGTCAAGGCAAAGGGTGGCTACTTTGAAAACTTAAATATGAAATTATTTTGATTTAACACTTTTTAAAATTTTATTTTATTTTGGTTACTACATGATTCCATATGTGTTATTTCATAGTTTTGACCTTCAGTATTCTACAAATTTTAAAATGGTAAAAATAAAGAAAAACCCTTGAATGAGTAGGTGTGCCAAATTCAGACTGGTGCTGTATAGCTAATCTCTCTCCTGTGGTGCCCAGTGTGATTGGCACTTATCTTGTTTAAGGTCCAGTCTGGTGTGCTCAGCAGAGGGGAAGAGTGAGATTTGTATGCATTGTTTTAGTAGTTGTGATTATAGCGTCAAATGTTCATTCACGTTCCATCAGGAACTTTTTGAATTATGTACTAAAGTACAGTTGTTGAAGATTGCTGAACACTACCAGGTTGAAATGAGTGATTTAATTTTTTTTTTAAATTGTTAGGTTGATATTGAAGGTCAATCTGATTGAGAGTGGTATACTTGTAGTTACCACTGGGGCAGTCTCTGCCGGGGACTCTCCAGCCATCTCCCGGTTTCGCTGCAATGGCCTCTCTGTCTGTTAGCCCTCGTAGTCTTTCTTCTGAACAGCAGAAATGACTGCTTCTGTTACAGCTTGAGCATAGTCGTATTAAGGAATTGGAATTTAAATGGGATTTGTAGCGCGCTGATTGTGTTAAGCATGACAAGGAATTGGAATTTAGAGTATCAAGCTGCTACGAGCGGTTAGGGAAGGAAAGTTCTCGAGAGTTTGCTTATGTAATGTGACCCTGATTCACCTAAGGGTCGCTCCTCTTTCGTTCCTGCCCCGGACACACTTGATATTGTTGGAAACTTACAGCTGTTGCCAAAATTTAATGAAAGGACCCTGACACAGTCTTTTCATTGTTGGAGTAAGTTTCTAGCGCTAGGAGTTGACCTGATTCTAATCACACTTTAATGTTGCTGTGTAAAGCACAGGAAACATATTCAGCACTTTGGTGTAGCCAATGTTGTCAGTTATGAGGTCAATGGCTGTGTTACAGATTTAAGAATTGGTTCCTGAGGCTTACTGCCTACAATTTAGAACTTTAAAAAGGGATGATAAACAAACAGCCTCATGTTGGATTTGAGCTAAAGTTATCTTCACAGTTTAATCGCAGGTGTTCCTCTGCGGTTAAGACTTTCTAGGGGCTGTGTGATCTGATTATGCTAGAACAATTTAAGGACACAAACCCAGATCAATTAACAAACGAAAAGTGAAGACTGTCTCTGAAGCTGAGGTTTTGGCGGACGACTATGTTTTGACTCAAATAAGTGGCTTTGCAGAGCCCTGTATTCGGATTGATTGGGGGCGTTTGGAGAGATTTGAGCATCGACCAACGAGACACTCTGGTTCACGGGCAGAGCTTCATTCATCTAGAGTTGAGCCTGGCTCCCATGGTAAAGCTGACTTCGGTCAAGTGACATTACTGTCAGGGTTCAGGTCATTGAAAAAACAAATGTCCTGTTCTCTCTAAGGGTAAATTCAGTACTGGAGCTAACGTTAAACCTAAGCCTACGGCGATGGGAGCGCCAGTCTCACATCCGATAACTCCGGTCACTTTGTCTTATGCCCAGGTGCATGTTAAAGTCCCAATTGACCCAGATTATTTACCTTTCATTACATAGGGTTTTGTGTGTCTGTTAGGAAGTAACGTGCCAGTGTAGATCTTGAGGGACACAGGTGGCTCAGAGTTGTTTGTTAGTCTGTTACCTTTCTTTGCTGAGACTGATTCAGGGAATCGTGTTTCAATTAGGGGAATCGGGTCGAACACTCATTTCCATTGCGTAAACTGATGTTGGATTCTGAACTGGTGAAAGGCTCCCGAGTGGCGCAGCAGTCTAAGGCACTGCATCGCAGTGCAAGAGGTGTCACTGCAGTCCGTGGTTCGAATCCAGGCTGCATCACATCCAGTCGTGATTGGGAGTCCCATAGGACGGCGCACAAATGGCCCAGGGCGTCTGGGTTTGGCCGGAGTAAAATAAGAATTTGTTCTTAACTGACTTTCCTAGTTAATAAAAAAATAATTGTACGTGCATGGTGAGGATGTCCCGACGATTGTGTACTGCAGGGTAGATTGAAAAATGTAGAGTCACTGGGTGTTTTGGATAGCCTTCTTGCTCATCTACCTGCTGATAGGCAAGACGAGTTGGTCGGTCTTATTCTGAGTTTTCCAATTTTTTTTCTTCTGATATGCCTAAACGTACAAACTTAATACAACATAATGTTAGGGATGCGGACCCCATCTGTCAGTGGTTATATCGTTTCTCCAGAGAAATGTAGTGTTCTGGATGCTGGAGAATGATATTGCAGAACCTTCTTTTTCCTGCTGGGTTTCTCCCTGTATCTTGGTCAGTAAACCGGATGGGACAAACCGATTTTGTACAGACTACAGTAAAGTCACTAAGCCAGATTAATTTCCTCTTCCTTAGATGGAGGACTGCGTTAATCACGTTGAGAAGCAAAGTTTGTGAACAAGTTTGACATGTTAAATGTCAATTGGCAGGTGTAGGGCATCTGAATTCTCTGCCTTTTATTACGCCCTCCGATCTGTACTCATATTTGGTTATTAGTTTCGGCCTGTGTAATGCACCTTCTAGATTGGGTTTTCTCCCGTATTCAAGCCTTGTTCGACCGCCTGGCAGTGGGTTGCCTCACTATCAACTTGGTAGAGTGAGTTTGCTCGGGTGATATTTACGTACCTTGGTAAGGTGGTTGAGCAGGGTGAAGTGCGTCCTGTTCAGGCTAAAGTGATAGCTGTTGATGATTTGCTGGCTGCTCCTGGCGTGGATTTGTTATTGACCTTGCAGGTAGATGCGAGTCACTGCAAGTGCAGTCCTGCTGTAAGCAGATGTGTCCGGTGTTGGTTTCTTTTCCAAGAAGTTTACCCGTTATCAGTTGAACTACTCCGTGGTTGTAAAAGAAGCTCTAGCACTCACTTGGGTGCTGCAAGACTTCAAGGTGTATGTCGGGTGTAGTACCAAATGTGGTCTACACCAACCATAACCCTCTCACCTTCTTGATGTCTGTCTCCTGACCAGACAATAATTGTTCTGACAGGCATTCCATCTCAATGTGTGGCACATCAGGGGGTCTGATAATATTGTTGATGATGCTCTCTCGTGTGCACTGTTCCTAAACGCATCTGGTTCTGGTTATGTGAACATGTGATTTCTCATGCGTGTAGTCCCTGAGTGTTGTGACGTATGCTTTTTGTCCACGTAACCGGGAAACTGTATTTTATGTTATCTTGTCGCTCCTGTCATCTGTTCCCTGCTGTCCTCATTTTTTAATTCCTCTTAAAGATTGCTGAGGTCTGGGGAGGATGAGGTTGGCTGGGGCAGTGGGGTAGCTTTAACCAGGGCAATATGTTTATTATTTTGATATTTTTTTTGGTTGGTGTGGTCCCTGGGGGGGTTCTCCTACTCTCTGACAAATTATTTCTCTGCTCTTGTTTTCCCTAATAGAATGTTGGTGGGTGGAGCTGGGAGGGTCGTCTGCGAGATGGGACACACCTTGGCTCAGGTGTGTCCTGGCAATAAATACTTTCCCCCATAATTCGAGGAGACTCTCCGCGCGGACATGTTGTTTTTGTTGGGGCATTTTGGGGCTTTGTTAATTTATTTTGGCACCTCGCAACACCCCTCATCACCATCAATGCACGCATCCACTCACTTACACTACTGATTAAACACCATTGTTACTTGTATATAAGCTACTTTATTTAATAAATATATTTGTGTTAATTCTTTCTTAGTCGTCTCTTTGTTACAGGCAGGTGCTTATTGCACAGCGCATTGTACAACTATTTTTGGAGAAGATTGTATCGCAAGTTATGCGACATGTCTAGGCTATACCATATGTATTAGCTAATATGCATATGCAGCTGTCGTTTTGAAACATCCATTCTAGCATATGTGACACACCTTTCTATTTCCAAGCTTTTATTTGGTTTTCTATGCAAAGTATATTATTTATTATTATGCTTGCAGTCAGTTACTTGAAATTACATGTAGTCATGCCAAAACATGATTCAATTGTAGTCACTGACAGAGCGATAATTAATGAGACACACATTTTGCTGAGAAGGATTGTGATTTGACATACAAAAGTTATTTTTGTGAAAATGCTTTTTATCTGCCTTCCCAATGGAAACTAGTTCAAATCTATTTCTATGTAAAGAGATGTACGTTTCTGGATTATGCAACATGCTGCCTTGTTGACAACTTGACCGAGTGGCGTATATTACTGTTAGATTTGAGAAGGACGTTCCTCCTTCACCGCTTTTGCCCTTTCACGTCACGGGCCATAGATGGGTGCACCGTGGCTCAGGTTAATAAAACTCTCTCATTGGTTTTCTTACCCTGTAAACAGTCTATGAACAAGGTATAGCAGCAATCCATGCTTTGGTTTAGTTTCCCATGCAGTGGCTGGCACGGTTGCATTTGTCACAAATCTCATTTCAAGTCGTGACTATTAGCATTTCTTTCGCATCATGTTCAAATCAGCTGTAAGTGACTGAGCGTAACAATCCATTTTTAGGTGCTTTTGGATAATTTGGACAGGATGTGCGGAAAGTGCTAACAAATTTGTGCCACAAATTTTAAAATGTTAGCATTTGGAAACAGTGCCATGCAAACCAAAGCATGTATTGCTTGTCCATAAACTCAGGGGCACAACTTTAAATTGGGACGGAGGGGACAGTTGCTAAATTGCCGCTATAGCCAATCGAGTAGACTACACATCCCCTAGTAGTAGGCCTATGTCTTAATGATAGATTTATTTATTCCCCTTCCTTCATTGGTTTTGCTCCAGTGCCTTCTATGTCCTCACACTGGGCCAGTTGTTTCTGTTTGTTCCATTCAGGTAAACATGCCAAGTGTGCTTTCCCATTTGGTACACTGAGCCAATTCATTTGCATAGGTCAACGTGTGTTTGTTACTAAGACGAGATCCCCTGGCTGCTATGCACAAATAGATTGCCTCTGAATATTTTAGCTGACATCACAATCAAAATACCAACTAGCAAGTAAAGAGGATTTGTCAATAGATTTCCCCCTGCTTAACTGGCTTAAGCGTAATTGTATATCAGTTACTGCTGAATTGTAGTTAACATACTGATAATTTTTTTGGTGGATAGCCTGAATGCTCCATTTGTTTCTTTCTTTGTTTTCTCTCAGGGAGGCTGAGGGCTTCAAAGATCAAGGAAATGCTTTCTACGTCAAGAAGGATTATTCTGAGGCATTTAACTACTACACAAAGGCCATTGGTGAGAATGCAACCCTAGCTTTGAACCCTAGTTTAGTAACAACATGCTAGGCCATAGCGTAGAGGGCAACTGTGTAGGGACATTTTTTGAAGGATTCTCAAATTATATATTTCTTATTTAACTGGCTCGTTAGAGCCAATTCTCATTGACGACCAGTTTGAAAATTCAGCGAATACTATTTTATTTCAGTTTCCAGACATGCTGATATGTTTCTCTGGAATTATAGACTGTTGTTTCAAGGTGATTGATTACAGGTGTGACTCTTGAGAATATGGTTCCCTTTTTGTTTTTGTCAGATGCATGTCCTAAAAACGCCAGTTACTATGGAAACCGGGCGGCCACTCTCATGATGCTGTGCCGCTTCCGAGAGGCCCTGGTGGACTCCCAACGGGCCGTGCGGCTGGACGACTGTTTCATGAAGGTCAGAGTTCAGCCTGCTTGCTTCCGTGGTGTCATTGTAGAATTGGGAGTCGAGCATAGGGTTGTTGCGATACCAGTATTACAATACCACATTTTCGAACTCTTGAGTCCTATATATATATATTTTATTTATTATTAGCTGTATATTGGAAAATTAACATAATTTTGACTTTTTCCATTTAGAACTGTTTTCCTCAAGAAATGGAGACTGCGTCATGTTTTGTTTCCTTGACATGATACTGCTGAGTATCACAATTAAAGCCCTACTAATAAATCTGTTTGCCGATATTATTGGCCGACATGGTCTTTTCGCAAATATATTTGTAAAACGACGATATTGTTTATACATTAATTAACAAATCCACTAATCTGAGCATAATCTATCATTTTTCCAGGTTTGCCCTGAGATGGCTCTCTAGTGTCATACAAGACTCACTGAACATCATTCTGTAGCCAGCAGATCGCAAAGGGTTTATTGACCGCATTTGAAAAAGTAATTAATCAAAGTAAATCAAACTGGCTATGTACACTTCACCGACGCAAAGTTCTCACTTTGCTAACGTTAGCTAGCAATTTTTTTTTTAGCTAGCATGCCTGGCAGTCTGTGCTGCTAATGACAGGACTGGTGGCGAATGTTATACAATAACACTGGTTGCAGTTATTGTCTGTGCCCGTCATTCAAGCCATGTGCTGATATTGTGATTGGAATGTTACTAGCTAGAACTAGTAGTGACTCATGAGTGCGGCAAGCATTATCTATCCAATACATTTTGTATGGAATAACATTGCTTGTGAACTAAAGTGCTGCAATGATTTGAGACTTAGGCTTTGGTTAAAGTTCAGTACAAATGCTTTAAAATTTTGATGATAGCTTAGACTTTCGAGAAGAGCGACGACTATCTGGTGATTCGGATATAACGTTGTCATCTCGCTGCCTGTTCTTAAAGCGGCAGTACAACATAACAAGTGCAATTTCATATTTACATTGACACTACGTTTATTAATTCAGCCAGGGCATCTACCTACTGTACACCGCATATTGTCCCTCCCATAGGGATCCTATTAAAAATTCACATTTTTTTTATAGTATTCTAATTACATTTAGCAGATGATTCAGAGCAACTTACAGTTAGTTCATTCATCTTTAAGATAGCTAGGTGGGACCATATATCTGTCATAGTAAGTACATTAAGTACATTTTTCCTCAAAGTATCTCAGCAAAGGCAGTGCTATAGTAGGGGGGTGGGCAAGTCAAGTGTGAGTGTTAGTTCATGATGTTCCCTCCCCTGGCTTTTTTATGTGTGCTTTGTATTTGGCTTTGCAACTTCCCGAGGACAACTTAAGTTAAATCAGTTTTGCATAGGCCTACAAAAAAATTATATAATTGTTCACACCTTATCTATGTCTAGTAAGAATTTGTACTTATTCATCATGCAAACTATGAAATGTTAATGTAAGATTTGTTGCAAAATTTTTAGAATTAATTTAAAGTTGTCGTTTGGAGCAGATTTTCTTTTTGCACAACTACTTTTCAGTTCAGCAAAATATTAAAAACAATTTTTGGGCACATATGTTGTTAATTGGCACATTTTTCAACCTCTTAAACTGGTATTGGATCCAGAAATCCGATATCAGTTGGGCTCTAATCACGATGCTGGTATCGTGAGAACCCTATGTGGAGCACACCAAACCTTTGTCCTCGTCCAGCAGCTTTAACCAGGAAGTATCTTTCCACCCACTGCACCATAGGGCCATCTGCGAGAGGGCAAGTGTCACTTGTCTCTGGGCAACGCCATGGCAGCCAGCCGCTGCTTTCAGAAGGTCCTGGAACTGGAGCCCAGCAACAGCCAGGCGCAGCAGGAGGTGGGTCCAAGTGACCTTGATTACTTTAAATGATCTAGGATTATTAGACAAATACTTATACATGCATACCAAGATCTTCCCTCTTGTTTTCCCATTGAACATTTACCTTCACTTGACCTACTTAAAAAATAATTGTGTTAAAGGCCAAGTGCTGTCAATGTGATTTTTCTGTTTTTATATATATTTCCACACCGAGGTTGGAGTAATACTGTGAAATTACGAACATTATGATAATGCCTTTTTATTGTAAGAGCTGTTTGGAAAAAAACGCCTGAAAATTCAGCCTGTTTTGGTGGAATGGAGTTTTGGCCTACCTGGTGACATCACCAGCTGGTCAATTTGTTAATAGTAGGGCTGTGGATTTTGAGTGTCATGGATTTTGGATTATGATAATTGGCCAGACAAATAAATGTAGTCACTGTAATATAATTGTTTTGACATACAGTTGAAGTCAGAAGTTTACATACACCTTAGCCAAATACATTTAAACTCAGTTTTTCACAATTCCTGACATTTAATCCTAGTAAATATTCAGTTAGTTAGGATCCCAACTTTATTTTAAGAATGTGAAATGTCAGAATAATAGTAGAGAGAATGATTTATTTCAGCTTTGAATTCTTTCATCACATTCCCAGTGGGTCAGAAGTTTACATACACGCAATTAGTATTTGGTAGCATTGCCTTTTAAATTGTTTAACTTGGGTCAAACGTTTTGGGAAGCATTCCACAAGCTTCCCACAATATGTTGGGTGAATTTTGGCCCATTCCTCCTGACAGAGCTGGTGTAACTGAGTCCGTTTTGTAGGCCTACTTGCTCGCGCACGCGTTTTCAGTTCTGCCCACAAATGTTCTATAGGATTGAGTTCGGGGCTTTGTGATGGCCACTCCAATACCTTGACTTTGTTGTCCTTAAGCCATTTTGCCACAACTTTGGAAGTATGCTTGCGGTCATTTTCCATTTGGAACACCCATTTGCAACCAAGCTTTAACCTATGTGCTGAGATAATGCTTCAATATATCAACATAATTGACCTTCCTGATGATAGCATCTATTTTGTGAGGTGCACCAGTCCCTCCTGCAGCAAAGCACCCCCACAACATGATGCTGCCACCTCCTTGATTCACGGTTGGGATGGTGTTCTTCGGCTTCCAAGCATCCCCCTTTTTCCTCCAAACATAAGTTGTCATTATTGCCAAACAGTTCTATTTTTGTTTCATCAGATCAGAGGACATTTCTCCAAAAAGTACGATCTTTGTCCCCATCTACAGTTGCAAACCGTAGTCTGGCTTTTTTATGACAGTTTTGGAGCAGTGTCTTCTTCCTTGCTGATCGGCCTTACAGGTTATGTCGATATAGGACTTGTTTTACTGTGGATATAAATCATTTGTACCCGTTTCCTCCAGCATCTTCACGCGGTCCTTTGCTGCTCATCTGGGATTGACTTGCACTTTTCGCACCTAAGTACGTTCATCTCTAGGAGACAAAACGCGTCTCCTTCCTGAGTGGTATGATGGCTGCGTGGTCCCATGGTGTTTATACTTTTCTACAATTTTCTACAATTTCTTTCCTGATGTCTTTTGTCATGCAAAAAGTAGATGTCCTAACCGACTTGTGGTGACAGGAAAATAACCTCACACTCAACGTCAACAAAACAAAGGAGATGATTGTGGACTTCAGGAAACAGCAGAGGGAGCACCTCCCTATCCTCATTGATGGGACGGTAGTGAAGAGGGTAGTAAGTTTTAAGTTCCTCGGCGTACACATCACGGACAAACCAAATTGGTTCACCCACACAGACAGCGTTGTGAAGAACCTCAGGAGGCTGAAGAAATTTGGCTTGTCACCAAAAGCACTCACAAACTTCTACAGATGCACAATCGAGAGCATCCTGTCGGGCTGTATCACCGCCTGGTACGGCAACTGCTCCGCCCACAACCGTAAGGCTCTCCAGAGGGTAGTGAGGTCTGCACAACGCATCACCGGGGGCAAACTACCTGCCTTCTAGGACACCTACACCACCCGAAGGCCATAAAGATCATCAAGGACAACAACCACCCGAGCAACTGCCTGTTCACCCCGCTATCATCCAGAAGGCGAGGTCAGTACAGGTGCATCAAAGCAGGGACCGAGAGACTGAAAAACAGCTTCTATCTCAAGGCCATCAGACTGTTAAACGGCCACCACTAACATTGAGTTGCTGCTGCCAACATACTGACTCAACTCCAGCCACTTTAATAATGGAAATTGATGTAAAATATATCATTAGCCACTTTAAACAATGCTACTTAATATAATGTTTACATACCCTACATTACTCATCTCATATGTATATACTGTACTCAATACCATCTACTGCAGCTTGCCTATGCTGTTCTGTACCATCACTCATTCATATCTTTATGTACATATTCTTTATCCCTTTACACTTGTGTGTGTATAAGGTAGTAGTTTTGGAATTGTTAGGTTAGATTACTCGTTGGTTATTACTGCATTGTCGGAACTAGAAGCACAAGCATTTCGCTACACTCGCATTAACATCTGCTAACCATGTGTATGTGACAAATAAATTTGATTTGAAAATCGTGGTGAATCCTGCCAACAACGCAAACTGACAGAGTAAAACTTAGATGGCTAGTGAAGCTCAATCCAAGTTTACTCACGCACTGGGTCACACAGCTGTATAAGACAAATACATATTTACACAAACACATTTATACCTTCCTGCTATGCTGAGTCTCCTTACACATCTGGACAGCCAATAAATCTATGTTGCTAGACAGGACTTTAGTGATGTCTGTTCTTTCTCACTTCATCTGACCTGACCTCGCCCAAAGTCCTCATGGCTGTCCTGTTGAATTGAACCAGACTGTGGCCCTTCTCTCCATAGGATACCTCATATCTAACTTTAACTTGTTCTGACAGAATGTTAACTTTCTGCGTTCCCCTTTCTCACTCAGTACATTTTCATACCCTCAGTTGTAATATGATAACATAATTAAAGATATAAGTCAGAGGCCTGTACCCATCACAGTCAAAAGGCTATATAGCCTATTATTGAACATGCAACTGATAATGAAGCAGCTAATAAAAACAATTTTCAAACGTTTGCTAAAATGCAATTCGAGGGGGAAACGCTTCTAAATAGTGCACCTAATGCGAGCGGTTCCATATGTGACGGAGATGAAAATCTGTTAGATTAGAAAGAGGGGGAATCTAATAGCTAGAACTAGGGTGGATTGCTAATATGACTAGGATTGTGCATTTGGCTTTTGGACAACGAAATAATGTTGATATGAAAACGAATAGAACAGGAGAGAAATGCTGGTTAATGGCACGAAGTCTATAAAGAATATTGCCTCGACATTTCTATGGTTGGATTGTGGCTAGACTACTTTGATGCAAGCTAATCCATTCCTCATTATTTAAAGTAAAGCAAAACGTAAATTTTTCAGACAATTGTAAAGTGGTGGGTAACGTGCTGCCTACCGTTGATTTATAGCCTATGCACTCAAATTGCAAATGGGATGTTACAAGTTGAGATTGAGAAATAATAGTAGCCTTTTTTATCGTGGCCATCAAAGTTTAACGCGTTATTGCATTTTAGAATTGTTATTTGTTGCTCGATGACTGGGCTTTTAAAAGCACACATTTCACTCCAGTGCCAGGACAGCTCTCGCGCTGTCTGACAGGTGATAGGTCATTCCACTTCATAAACTGGGCTCTGTATGTTGTGAGTGTGGTAAATAACACATTTTACCTAGAGACCGATAAGCATCACTAGTACCAATATGTGCTGTAATTTGTTGATTCAATTAACTGTCATTACAAAAAATGACATTCCATTGCATGAACCACATCAGTTAACATCATTTGAATGAACATTATACATTACCATGGAAGTTATTGCATCACAATTCCAGGCAGCCATTGCGAGTGTATCCATGAGTTTAAAAGTCAAATTGCCACACAAATGCCCCGCCATCTCCTCTTCTGTTTGTTCCCCCCCAGAATAAAAAAAACACCGTACCAGTCAAAGCTTTGGACACACTTACTCATGCAAGGGTTTTTATTTTTTACTATTTTCTACATTGTAGGATAATAGTAAAGGAGTAAAAACTATGAAATAACACATGAGGAATCATGTAGTAACCAAAAAAGTGTTAAACAGATCTAAAATATATTTGACATTTGAGATTCTTCAAAGTAGCCACCCTTTGCCTTGAGGACAGCTTTGCACACTCTTGGCATTCTCTCAACCAGCTTCATGAGGTAGTCACTTGGAATGCATTTCAATTAACACGTGTGCCTTGTTAAAAGTTAATTTGTGGAATTTCTTTACTTAATTAGAGGTCGACTGATTTGTGTATTTTCAACAACGATACCTATTATTGGAGGACCAAAAAAAGCTGATACTGATTAATCGGACGATTTATACAGTGGGGCAAAAAAGTATTTAGTCAGCCAACATTTGTGCATGTTCTCCCACTTAAAAAGATGAGAGAGACCTGTAATTTTCATCATAGGTACACTTCAATTATGACAGACAAAATTAGGGAAAACAATCCAGAATCACATTGTAGGATTTTTTTATGAATTTATTTGCAAATTATGGTGGAAAATAAGTATTTGGTCACCTACAAACAAGCAAGATTTCTGGCTCTCACAGACTTGGTCAACGGAGTGGCTTTGTAAGAAGCATTTCAAGGTCCTGGCGTGGCCTAGCCACTCTCCAGATCTCAACCCAACAGAAAATATTTGGAGTGAGTTGAAAGTCTGTTGCCCAGCAACAGCCCCAAAATATCACTGCTGTAGAGGAGATCTGCATGGAGGAATGGGCCAAAATACCAGCAACAGAAACCTTGTGAAGACTTACAGAAAACATTTGACCTCTGTCATTGCCAACAAAGGGTATATAACAAAGTATTGAGAAACTTTTGTTATTGACCAAATACTTATTTTCCACCATAATTTGCAAATAAATTCATTCAAAATCCTACAATGTGATTTTCTGGAGAAAGAAAATCTCATTTTGTTTGTCATAGTTGAAGTGTACCTATGATGAAAATTACAGGCCTCATCTTTTTAAGTGGGACAACTTGCACAATTGGTGGCTGACTAAATACTTTTTTGCCCCACTGTATATATATATTTATTTATTTGTAATAATGACAATTACAACAATACTGAATGAACACCTTTATTTTAACTTAATATAATACATCAATAAAATCAATTTAGCCTCAAATAAATAATGAAACATGTTCAATTTGGTTTAAATAATGCAAAAACAAAGTGTTGGAGAAGAAAATAAAAGTGCAATATGTGCCATGTAAAAAAGCTAACGTTTAAATTCCTTGCTCAGAACATGAGAACATATGACAGCTGGTGGTTCCTTTTAACATGAGTCTTCAATATTCCCAGGTAGGAAGTTTTAGGTTGTAGTTATTATAGGACTATTTCTCTCTATACCATTTATATTTCATATACCTTTGAATATTGGATGTTCTAATAGGTACTTTAGTATTGCCAGCCTAATCTCGGGAGTTGATAGGCTTGAAGTAAACAGTGCAATGCTTTTACGCATTGTGAAGAGCTGCTGGCAAATGCAGTAAAGTGCTGTCTGAATGAATGCTTACAAGCCTGCTGCTGCCTACCACTGCTCAGACTGCTCTATCAAATCATAGACTTAATTATAATATAATAACACACAGAAATACGAGACTTAGGTCATTAATATGGTAAAATCCGGAAACTATCATTTCGAAAATAAAACATTCTTTCAGTGAAATACAGAACCGTTCCGTATTTTATCTGATGGGTGGCATCCACAAGTCTAAATTACATTGCACAACCTTCAATGTTATGTCATAATTACTTAAAATTCTGGCAAATTAGTAAGCAACGAGCCAGGCGGCCCAAACTGTTGCATATACCCTGACTCTGCTTACTATGAACGCAAGAGAAGTGACACAATTTCTCTAGTTTAATATTGCCTGCTAACAGGAATTTCTTTAAACTAAATATGCAGGTTTAAAAATATATACTTCTGTGTATTGATTTTAAGAAAGGCGTTGATGTTTATGGATAGGTATGGTAGATGGGACATTAGGACATTCGTGCAACGATTGTGCTGTTTTCGGAAATGCGCTTGTTAAATCACCCGTTTGGCGAAGTAATCTGATTCAATGATAAATTAACAGGCACCGCATCAATTATATGCAACATAGGACAAGCTAGATAAACTTGTAATATCATCTACCATGTGTAGTTAACTAGTGATTGTTAAGATTGATCGTTTTTTATAAGATATGTTTAATGCTAGCTAGCACCTTATCTTGGCTCCTTGCTCCACTCGCATAGCAGGTAGTCAGCCTGCCACGCAGTCTCCCCGTGGAGTTCAATGTAATCGGCCATGATCGGTGTCCAAAAATGTAGATTACCGATTTGTTATCACTTGAAATCGGCCCTAATTAATCGGCCATTCCGATTAATCGGTCGACCTCTATCCTCAATGCTTTTGAGCTAATCAGTTGTGACAAGGTGGGGTGGTATACAGAAACTGGCCCTGTTTGGTAAAAGACCAAGTCCATATTATGGCAAGACAGCTCAAATAAGCAAAGAGAAATGACTGTCCATCATTACTTTAAGAAATAAAGGTCAGTTAATCCAGAAAATGTAAAGAACTTTTAAGGTTTCTTCAAGTGCAGTCATAAAAACCATCAAGCGCTATGATGAAACGGGCTCTCTTGAGGATCGCCACAGGAAAGGAAGACCCAGAGTGACCTGCAGAGGATACGTTCATTTGAGTTACCAACCTCAGAAATTGCAGCCCAAATAAATCCTTCAGAGTTCAAGTAACAGACACCATCTCAACGTCAAGAAACATGAGCAATAGACATTAGACTGGTGGAAATCTGTCCTTTGGTGTGATGAGTACAAATTTACTACTGTACCTTTTTGAGATGCAGAGTAGGTCAACACTACACACATGTGTAGTTCCCACCGTGAAGCATGGAGGAGATTGTGTGTGGGTGCTTTGCTGTTGACCCAGTCTGTGATTTATTTAGAGAATTCAAAGCACGCTTAACCAGCATGGCTACAACAGCAATACACCATCCCATCCGGTTTGCTCTAAGTTCCACTATCATTTGTTTTTCAACAGCACAATGACCCAACACACCTCCAGACATTGTAAGGGCCATTTGACCAAGAAGGAGAGTGATGGAGTGCTGCATCAGATGACCTGGCTTCCACAATCGCCCGACCTCAACCCAATTGAGATGGTTTGGGATGAGTTGGACCGCAGAGTGAAGGAAAAGCAGCCAACAAGTGCTCAGCATATGTGGGAACTCCTTCAAGACTGTTGGAAAAGCATTCCAGGTGAAGCTTGTTGAGAGAATGCCAATAGTGTGCAAAGCTGTCAAGGCAAAGGGTGGCTACTTTGAAGAATCTATATATTTTGATTCGTTTAACACTATTTTTTTTTGGTTACTACATGATTCCATATGTGTCATTTCATAGTTGTGATTTTTTTTGTCATTATTCTACAATGTAGAACATAGTAAAAAGGAAGACAAACCCTTGAATGAGTAGGTGTCCAAACTTTTCACTGGTACTTTATATTCTATATAGCGTGTGATTTAAAAAAAAAAATGTTTTTATTTTTTCAGGTTATTTTAGTTTCATGACTGTCTTTATCCATAAATGTTGGTTAAGCTTTTTTCTGCCGCATGTGTTGCACTAATGTATTTTCTGTCAAGGAAAACTAGTTGCACGCTACTCTATTGAAGCTAAAACTACACTGTTGACGTTCAATTTCAGATTCCTGAACTCGTAACGTGACCCCTATACTTAATTGTTACCCAAAAATGATTTGATTTTGAGATAAGAACTGTTGCATTGGACCTTTTAAAGTTTCTGCAAGTGCGTTATCTTTTGATTGTTGTATTCGCCATCTTTCAGTTATCTTTTTGGTTACGCATTGCACAACTCTGACTTGCATGTAAATCATGTCAATGGGAACTGTACGAGACGTTGTGCATGTTTTTCTCAATTATTCAGCCTCCTATTCTTATCATACTCTGTGTAGAAATTTCTATCACAGTGTGATTTTGATGTGCTTTGTTTTTTCTTTGTGCCTTGCAGCACAAAAATGCCACAGCAGTACTGGAGTACGAACGAATGGCAGAACTTGACTTCGAAAAAAGAGGGATTTCAGAAAGGCATGTTACCCCATTCAACCCTACACACACACACACACACACACACCTATTGACACACAGACATTGGCAGTCAACCCAGTTGTGAGATGGTAGCTGTTGTCTTCTCTGCTGCAGGTGGTGTATTCTATGGACAAGGCCCTGGGATTGGCGTCCACCTGTCATCGCTTCAAAATCCTCAAGGCTGAGTGTTTGGCCCTACTGGGTCGCTACCTAGAAGCCCAGTCTGTGGCCAGGTACAAACCAATCAGGGACTAAAGCGGGGAAGAAAGGAGTGGAAGTTAGGAGCATTATCCAACCAAGCTCTTTACCAGGACATTTGTTTCATATTTGAAAGTCAGGTTTTATATATGTGGTGCTATATATACTACATACAGTGCCTTGCAAAAGTATTCATCCCCCTATTCCTATTTTGTAGCATTACATCCTGAAATTTAAATATATTTTTATTTTGATTTCATCTAATGGACATACACAAAATAGTCCAAATTGATGAAGTGAAATGAAAAAAATAACTTGTTTCAAAAAATTCGAAAAAATAAAAAACGTAAAGTGGTGTGTACATATGTATTCACCCCCTTTGCTATGAATCCCCTAAATAAGATCTGGTGCAACCAATTACCTTCAGAAGTCACATTGTTAGTTAAATAAAGTCCACTTGTGTGCAATCTGTGTCACATGATCTCAGTATATATACACCTGAAAGGTCCCAGAATCTGCAGCACCACTAAGCAAGCGGCACCATGACGACCAAGGAGCTCTCCAAATAGGTGAAGTACAGATCAGGGTTGGGTTATAAAAAATATCAAATGTTGAACATCCCACAGAGCACCATTAAATCCAT
Source organism: Oncorhynchus keta (assembly GCF_023373465.1). Lineage (NCBI taxonomy): Eukaryota > Metazoa > Chordata > Actinopteri > Salmoniformes > Salmonidae > Oncorhynchus > Oncorhynchus keta. Next base: position 41,458,599 of record NC_068444.1, on the reverse strand, counting down.
TATTAAAACATGTAAAGAATATGGCACCACAACAAACCTGCCAAGAGAGGGCCGCTCACCAAAGCTCATGGATGAGGCAAGGAGGGCATTCATCAGAAAAGCAACAGAGACCAAATAGAACCCTGAAGGAGCTGCAAAGCTCCATATGGAAGGAAGAAAGTACTCTGGTCAGATGAGACTAAAATTGAGCATTTTCCTTGATGGTCAAAAAGCTATGTCTGGCGCAAACCTAACACCTCTCATCACCCTGAGAACACCATTCCCACAGTGAAGCATGGTGGTGGCAGCATGTTGTGGGGATGTTTTTCATCGGCAGGGACTGGGAAACTGGTCACAATTGAAGGAATGGTGGATGGCGCTAAATACAGGGAAATTCTTGAGAAACCTGTTGGTCTTCCAGAGATTTGAGACTGGGACGGAATTCACCTTCCAGCAGGACAATGACCCTAAGCATACTGGTAAAGCAACACTCGAGTGGTTTAAGGGGAAACATTTGGAATGGTCTAGTCAAAGCCCAGACCTCAATCCAATTGAGAATCTGTATACCAGCGGAACCCATCCAACTTGACGGAGCTGGAGCAGTTCTGCCTTGAAGAATGCGCAAAAATCGCAGTGGCTAGAAGTGCCAAGCTTATAGAGACATCGCAGGAGACTTGCAGCTGTTATTGCTGCAAAAGGTGTCTCTACAAAGTAGTCTTTTGGGGGGTGAATGCATGCATGCTCAATGCATGAATGCATGCTCAAGTTTGTTTGTTTCACAATAACGTTTTTGTACTTCAAAGTGGTAGGCATGTTGTGTAAATCAAATGATACAGACCTCCAAAAAAATCTATTTTCATTCCAGGTTGTAACGTAACAAAATAAGAAAAATGCCAAGGGGGGTGAATACTTTTGCGAGTCACTGTGTATATATACAAAAATATGTGGACAAGCTCACAGAACGGAACTGCCGATTGCATGTCTCGTTAAAATTAATTTTTTGAAGTATCTGTCACCAACAGATGCATATCTGTATTCCCAGTTATATGAAATCCATAGATTAGGACCTAATGAATTCATTTAAATTACGCTTCAGCGGTCCCGTACAGTGCATTCTGAGGGTGTTCAGACCACTTGACTTTTTCCACATTTTGTTACACTAGTCTTATTCTAAAATGGATTAGCTACCTTGTGCTTTTGTGCTTAGGGTTGTTGTACTGTTGGAAGGTGTACCTTCGCCCAGTCTGAGGTTCTGAGCACTCTGGAGCAGGTTTTCATCAAGGATCTTTCTGTACTTTGCTCTGTTCATCTTTGCCTTGGTCCTGACTAGTCTCCCAGTCCCTGCCGCTGAAAAACATCCCCACAACATGATGCTGCCACGATCATGCTTCACTGTAGGGATGGTTCCAGGTTTCCTCCAGGCGTGATTTCTTGGTTTCACCAGGGTCTGACAGTCTTTAGGTGCTTTTTGGCAAACTCATAGCGGGCTGTCATGTGTATTTTACTGAGAGCTGGCTTCCGTCTGGCAACTCTATCATAAAGGTCTAATTGCTGGAGTGCTGCAGAGATGGCTGTCTTTCTGGAATGTTTTCCCATCTCCACAGAGGAACTCTAGACCTCTGTCAGAGTGACCATGTTCTTGGTCACCTCCCTGACCAAGGACATTCTCCCCTAATTGCTCAGTTTTACCGGGTGGCAGAGAAGAATGGGAGAAGCTCCCCAAATACAGGTGTGCCAAGCTTTTTATTTTATTTTAATGTAACCTTTATTTAACGAAGTCAGTTAAGAACCAAGCTTGTAGTGTCATACCCTTTGTAGTGTCAGACTCTAGGCTGTAATCGCTGCCAAAGGTGCTTCAACAAAGTACTGAGTGAAGGGTCTGAATACTTATGTAAATGTGATAATTCAGTTTTTAGTTTATGAATTTGCGAAAATTGATAACCTGTTTTGTTTTGGTATTGTATGTAGATTGAAGAAGGGAAACAACTATTTAAGCAATTTTAGAATATGGCTGTAAAGTAACAAAATGTGGAAAAAGTCAAGTGGTCTGAATACTTTTGGTCATGTATTTTGTTTTCTTCAGCTGTAATAGGATGTTTAATTTTTCACGGGTTATAAACTTTTCAACTGTCGAATTTGACTTCAGCCCTTATTTTTTTTTATACAACTTTTGTTTACGAACGTGTTCAATTTAATTTTCAAAACCCCAGGAACATCGCCATTTTGACGAGGCTTCTTTTGCCCTTGTTTTTAATGTTTGCTCCAGTTATAGGGGAATATCAAAGTCCGATTCTTTGTCTTATGAATCTTGTCTTTTCTCTCCCAGCGATATATTGAGGATGGACTCGACTAACGGAGACGCTCTGTACGTGCGAGGCCTGTGTCTGTACTACGAGGACTGCATCGACAAAGCTGTGCAGTTCTTTGTGCAAGCACTGCGCATGGCCCCAGACCACGAGAAGTCTCGGCTAGCTTGCAGAGTGAGTCACTCAACTTGCGCCTGTACTTATTTTAAAATGTTGAAATGATTTACTCATGTAGGGTAGTTTTATGTCATTGGATAGTGTACAGGGAGAGGTCTGTAGCTAGGCCTACCTCTTACTGGCTATAAAGAGTCAAATGTTGGTATTGTGACAACACTACTTGATCAATAGCGGGTGGTGCAGTGGTCTAAGGCACGGCATTTCAGTGCAAGAGGCGTCACTGCAGTCCCTGGTTTGAATCCAGGCTGTATCACATCCGGCCGTGATTGGGAGTCCCATAGGCCGGCGCACAATTGGTCCAGGTTTGGCCGGGGTTGATCGTCAAATAAGAATTTGTTCTGAACTGACTTGCCTAGTTAAATAAAGGTTACACATCAGTACTGTAGCCTGTGAATTGAGTTCTACTGCATCTGACGTACTGATTCAATGTGGTTAATATCTATCTAATCAGAATGCCAAAGCTTTGAAAGCCAAGAAGGAGGAGGGAAACAAAGTGTTCAAGAACAGCAACTTTGAGGCAGCCTACCGGCTCTACTCGGAGGCCCTGGCGATAGACCCCAACAACATCAAAACCAACGCCAAGCTCTACTGCAACAGAGGCACCGTCGGGGCTAAGGTGAGAACCTCAACTGGAATGCTCTAGAACAAGGTAGAGTTCAGGAACAAATGTGCAAAAACATTGCAGAATTAAGTGCTCATATTGGGTAAGTTCAGGTAGTACCTCATCTCAAAAGTGTTCCCAATTTATGGAATCCTAGACAGGACTGAGAAAGTACTTTTGTAAAAATCTTGAATGTACATAATGGCCAGACCTTAAAATAATACTACAAATGAAAAAGGAACCCAGATGTCACATGGGGTAAAAATCTGAAGCACCACCAGAGAGGAAGTGCAGTGGTCAGGAAGACGGAGCAAGATGAAACTGGGCCGACATTCTGCTAATTTTCTGAGAGAAACATCCAATATCAATTCAGTTTTCTGTTCCCAAAACTAGAATCTGTTACAAACTATAGTTGGAGCAGCCTTAAGGGCAGTACGAAGCAGGAAGCCGCAGTATCCAGTGTAAAATTGTGTCCAGTTTATTCAGTTAAGTGGTTCCATGTGAAAATATAATATGGCAGAATATTTACAATCAGTGTCTTCGGTAAGTATTCAGACCCCTTGAATTTTTCCACATTTTGTTACGTTACAGCCTTAATCTGAAATAGATTAAATAAAAAATCCTCAATACCCCATAATGATAAAGTGAAAACAGTTTTTTTGAAATTTGTGCACATTTATGAAATATAAAAAACGGATACCTTATTTACTTTAAGTATTCAGTCCCTTTGCTATGAGACTCGAAATTGAGGTCATTTGCATCTGTTTCCATTGATCATCCTAATGTTTCTACAACTTGATTGGAGTCCACCTGTGGTAAATTCAATTGATTGGACATGATTTGGAAAGGCACATACCTGTCTATATAAGGTCCAGTTTATGTCAGAGCAAACACCAAGCCATGAGGTCAAGGAATTGTCCGTAGAGCTCCGAGACAGGATTTTGTCGAGGCACAGATCTGGGGAAGGGTACCTAAACATTTCTGCAGCATTGAATGCCCCAAGAACACAGTGGCCTCCATCATTCTTAAATGGAAGAGGTTTATAACCACCAAGCCTCTTCCTAGAGCTGGCTGCCCAGCCAAACTGAGCAATCGGGGGAAAGGTGCCTTTGTCAGGGAGGTGACCAAGAATTTAATGGTCACTCTGACAGAGTTCCAGAAAGACAACCATCTCTGCAGCACTGCCCCAATCAGGCCTTTATGGTAGAGTGGACAGACGGAAGCCTCTCCTCAGTAAAAGGCACATGACAGCCCACTTGAAGTTTGCACCTAAAGACTCATGAGAAACAAGATTCTCTGGTCTGATGAAACCATGCCAAGCGTCACGTCTGGAGGAAACCTGGCACCATCCCTACGATGAAGCATGGTGGTGGCAGCATCATGCTTTAGGGATGTTTTTCAGCGGCAGGGACTGGGAGACTTGTCATGATCGAGGGAAAGATGAACGGAGCGAAGTACAGAGATCCTTGATGAAAACCTTCTGAGCACTCGGGACATCAGACTGGGGCGAAGGCTCACCTTCCAACAAGACAACGACCCTAAGCACACAGCCAAGACAAAGGAGGATTTGGCTTCGGGACAAGTCACTGAATGTCCTTGAGTTGCCCTGCCAGAGCCCGGACTTGAACCCAATCTAACATTTCTGAAACTGAAAATAGCTATGCAGCAATGCTCCCCATCCAACCTGACAGAGCTTGAGAGGATCTGCAGTGAGGAATGGGAGAAACTCCCCAAATACAGGTGCACCAAGCTTGTAGCGTCCTACCCAAGAAGATAATACATGAATGATGTTTTACGTTTTAGATGTTGGAATTCAGTTTAATTCGTGAAACAAATTGATACGATTTGATGCATTAACATGTTGCTTAAACATAATAATTTTCCATTTTAAATTAAGATCTGCTGCTGATGGAGCTCATGACCTGGGCAACTCTAAGTTGGATCTGTCTGAGCTCACTTTTCTATTGTGTGTGTCAGTGGGGAGTTTAGCATGTAAATCTTGGTGGGGGGGGAATGAAAAGATGCTTGCCAGCAAAGCCACTACACTAAATGAAACAATACATGAATTGCACTATACCGGTGACAAATGGTTCCCACAAACTGTTCGGGCCTACATAAAGCTGTCCCAACAGCAGAGCTTTCTTTTCAGCACCATTGAGTGAATCCTTACCACTAATACACCTGGTTATCAGCGGAGCCTTGTCTGGCAGCGAAACAGTTCATTCAGCCTCGTTTAATCCTTTTAAAAAAATCATGGCTGATATGTATGGCTGACTTGTGTGCAAATTGTGTCATCAAAGTCTGGCATTACCTGGATTTATGGTGCTTTCAAGACAACTGGGAACAAAGTCGAATCATGGCGCCAGTGATCTTCTGGTTGGAGCTCTAGAAAGAGGCCAGAGTTCCCGACTTCTAGTCACAGCTAGTTTTTATCACAGTTCCCAGTTGTCTTGAACCCATTGAACTCTGAGATTTCCCAGTTCCGAGTTTCCAGTTGTTTTGAACGTGGCAGAAGTCATGCTGGATTGACAGCATGGCCAATGTATTGTTTATCCTTTTTAAGCTTGGAAAAGAGACCCTTTGGACCACAGACCCACTGTTGCCAGATAATTTAATGTTAATTTCTCTAAGCAACCTCAGATAATTTGGCAGTACGTCCAACTCGCCTCAGAACCGCATACCACCTGTAACCACACCAGCCCATGACTTCCACATCTGGTTCTTCACCTGCGGGATCATCTGAGACCAGCCACTTGAACAGCTGATGAAACTGAAGCTTATTTCGATCTCTAATAAAGGCCTTTGGGGGGAGAAACTCATTCTGATTGGCTGGTTCTGGCTCTCAAGTGGGTGGGCCTATGCTGTCTCAGGCCCACCCATGGCTTCGCCCCTGCCCAGTCATGTGAAATCCATAGAGTAGGGCCTAATTTATTTATTTTAATTGACTGATTTCCTTAATATAAACTTAGTAAATCTTAAATTGTTACATGTTGTGTAAATTGGTTTTGTTCAGTGTAGCTATGACAGTCAATTAATAAACATTGCATTTGTAAGGTTTTCAGACCCCTTGACTTTTTCCACATTTTGTTACATTACAGCCTTATTCTAAAATTGATTTTGTTTTTAATTAATCATCAATCTGCACGCAATATCTCCGAATGACAAAGCAAAAAAAATCTTGAACACAATTTTGCTAATGTATAAAAAATGTCAAATGTAAATCACATTTACATAATAATTCAGACCCTGTACTCAGTACTTTGTTGAAGCGCCTATTACAGCCTCAAGTCTTCTTGGGTATGATGCTACAAGCTTGGCACAGCTGTATTTGGGGAGTTTCTCCCTTCTCTGCAGATCCTCTCAAGCTCTGTCAGCTATGCAGTGACGCTCCCCATCCAACCTATTTTCAGGTCTCCAGAGATATTCGATGGGTTCAAATCTGGGCTCTGGCTGGGCCACTCAAGGACATTCAGACACTTGTCACGAAGCCACTCCTGCATTGTCTTGGCTGTGTGCTTGGGGTCTTTGTCCTGTTGGGAGGTGAACCTTCGCCCCAGTCTGAGAACCAGCTCAGGACTTCATCAAGTGATCTCTCTGCGCTTCGTTCATCTTTCCCTTGACTAGTCTCCCAGTACCTGCCGCTGAAAAACATCCCACAGCATTAGGCTGCCACCACCATGCTTCACCGTAGGGATGGTGCCAGGTTTCCTCCAGTCTTGACGCTTGGCATTCATCACAGCAGATAATCTTGTTTCTCATGGTCTGAGAGTCCTTTAGGTGCCTTTTGGCAAACTCCAAGCAGTCTGTCATGTGCCTTTTTACTGAGAAGTGGCTTCTGTCTGGCCACTCTAACATAAAGGCCTAATTGGTAGAGTGCTGCAGAGATGGTTGTCCTTCTGGAAGGTTCTCCCATCTCCACAGAGGAAGTCTGGAGCTCTGTCATAGTGACCATTGGATTCTTGGTCACCTCCCTGACCATGGCCCTTCTCCCCTAATTGCTCAGTTTGGCCAAGCTGCCAGCTCTCGGAAGAGGCTTGGTGGTTCCAAACTTCTATTTACTGTGTTCTTGGGGACCTTCAATGCTGCAGACATTTTTTTGGGTACCGTTCCCCAGATTTGTGCCTCGACAAAATCCTGTCTGTGTTCTACGGACAATTGATTAGACCCCATGGCCTGTTTTTTTTTTTCTGACATGCACTGACAACTCTTTATATAGACAGGTGTGCCTTTCCAAATCATGTCCAATCAATTTAATTTACCACAGGTGAACTCCAATCAAGTTGTAGAAACAACTCAAGGATGATCAATGGAAACAGGATGCACCTGAGCTCAATTTTGAGTCTCATAGCAAAGGGTCTGAATACTTATGTAAATAAGGTATTTCTGTTTTTGTAATAAATTTGAAAAACATTCTAAAAACCTGTTTTCGCTTCGTCATTATGGGGTATTGTGTGTAGATGTTTTTTTTATTTAATCCATTAGAATATGGCTGTAATGTAACAATGTGGAAAAAGTCAAGGGGTCTGAATACTTTCCAAATGCACTGTATAGCACAACTTTGGATTTCACCATCTAAAAGTTTTTCCGTAGTGATCTAATCCTCTCGCTTCGGCCATGCAGTGTGCCTCGCAAAAGTGATTGATGTCCTCGTTTTGAAATGATTGCCTTATCTCTAAATGAACCATATGCACCAGGGCTTATCAATTGGCGGCCCGCGGGTCACATCCGGCCTGTTTATCGATTGGGGGAAAAAATATATATATTTTTAATTTTTTAGAAAAGTTTTGATCAATTCTGTACATTGTTTAAAAAATATCAAAAATGATCCCCGTAAATTTCTGATGTCTAGTGCCAAAACTGTTCAGATGCAGACTTTGTCACAGATTGAGAGATGAGTGCTTCATCCAATATCACGCAGACAGCTCCCAAAATGTTGGTATAACGTTTGGTGTTATATATATATATATTTTTTTTAATAAGATCATCTTTGAGATCCAACAATCACCAAAATATATATACAGTGGGTCAAAAAAGTATTGTCAGCCACCAATTGTGCAAGTTCTCCCACTTAAAAAGATGAGAGGCCTGTAATTTTCATCATAGGTACACTTCAACTATGACAGACAAAATGATGAAAAGAATTCCAGAAAATCACATTGTAGGATTTTGAATGAATTTATTTTCAAATTATGGTGGAAAATAACTATTTGGTCAATAACAAAAGTTTATCTCAATACTTTGTTATATATCCTTTGTTAGCAATGACAGAGGTCAAACGTTTTCTGTAAGTCTTCAAGGTTTTCACACACTGTTGCTGGTATTTTGACCCATTCCTCCATGCAGATCTCGTCGAGAGCAGTGATGTTTTGGGGCTGTTGCTGGGCAACACGGACTTTCAACTCCCTCCAAAGATTTTCTATGGGGTTGAGATTTGGAGACTGGCTAGGCCACTCCAGGACCTTGAAATGCTTCTTACGAATCCACTCCATTGTTGCCCGGGCTGTGTGTTTGGGATCATTGTCATGCTGAAAGACCCAGCCACGTTTCATCTTCAATGCCCTTGTTGATGGAAGGAGGTTTTCACTCAAAATCTCACGATACATGGCCCCTTTCATTCTTTCCTTTACACGGATCAGTCGTCCTGGTCCCTTTGCAGAAAAACAGCCCCAAAGCATGATGTTTCCACCCCCATGCTTCACAGTAGGTATGGTGTTCTTTGGATGCAACTCAGCATTCTTTGTCCTCCAAACACGGCGAGTTGAGTTTTTACCGAAAAGTTATATTTTGGTTTCATCTGACCATATGACATTCTCCCAATCTTCTTCTGGATCATCCAAATGCTCTCTAGCAAACTTCAGACGGGCCTGGACATGTATTGGCTTAAGCAGGGGGACACGTCTGGCACTGCAGGATTTGAGTCCCTGGCGGCGTAGTGTGTTACTGATGGTAGTCTTTGTTACTTTGGTCCCAGCTCTCTGCAGGTCATTCACTTGGTCCCCCCCGTGTGGTTCTGGGATTTTTGCTCACCGTTCTTGTGATCATTTTGACCCCACGGGGTGAGATCTTGCATGGAGCCCCAGATCGAGGGAGATCATCAGTGGTCTTGTATGTCTTCCATTTTCTAATAATTGCTCCCACAGTTGATTTCTTCAAACCAAGCTGGTTACCTATTGCAGATTCAGTCTTCCCAGCCTGGTGCAGGTCTGCAATTTTGTTTCTGGTGTCCTTTGACAGCTCTTTGGTCTTGGACATAGTGGAGTTTGGAGTGTGACTGTTTGAGGTTGTGGACAGGTGTCTTTTATACTGATAACAAGTTCAAACAGGTGCCATTAATACAGGTAACGAGTGGAGGACAGAGGAGCCTCTTAAAGAAGTTACAAGTCCGTGAGAGCCAGAAATCTTGCTTGTTTGTAGGTGACCAAATACTTATTTATTTTTTAACAGGCATCTTCATTATAGCCACTTTTACATATTCCGTCCAAATAGACATCTCAAAGAAGGCGTAATACTTTCAGAAACTTTTTTTTATAATACTGGTTTTGTTGACCAGTATTATAAACAGGCTGCAACACGTATTCCTTATGGAGCTGCACACTGCCCACTCTCCCGCTACACATGGACATGTGAACAATGACCGACATGGAGGTCCAAGATGCACAAATTACAAACATAGGAAGCATTTAATATATGGAAATAAACAAGCTTTTTTTCTAATCAGTGTAACGAGTGTTCATGTGCATCTGAACATTGCATCCACTTGGAGGATTGCAAAAGGATAAATTACTGAAACTGAATGGGCTCCTGAGTGGCTCAGCGATCTAAGGCACTGCATCTCAGTACAGGAGGCATCAGTACAGTCCCTGTACTGAATCCAGGCTGATCACATCTGGCCGTGATTGGGAGTCCCATAGGGCGGCGCACAATTGGCCCAGTGTTGTCCGGGTTTGGCCAGGGTAGGTCGTCATTGTAAATAAGAATTTGTTCTTAACTGAGTTGCCTAAAGGTTCAATAAAAAAATACATGAATAAAAAGTGCCATTGTGCAACTTGACCTAACATTTCAATACATGATTAGCTTTGCACAAAGTTAATACTCGTGATATTTGTGAAAGAAGTACAACAATATATACATTTAGGATAAATTCATTACTTACAAAAAAGGGAAAACATGAATGCGCCAAACCATTTATAAGGGGAATTAAATAATGTGCGGTCATGACGAGAGCGGCCGAGTCCGCTTCATCACACGAACAGAGCGCACGTTTCTTAGAATTTAACCTTTGCCAAGTTGTAAAAAATTACATTGTTTAGGAGTGCAAAGACAAATTCAAGTTCCTGCTCACACGAACTTCAGAGAATAGGCCTTCCCTAACAGAAATATGTAAATACATGCTAAAATGCGCCAATAGGATCTCACCAGCTCCTGCTTCGCTCAGCCTAACTCCCTCCTTGCTTGTTCTGCCCAATGGGTCTCCCAACTCCCATTTGAAAAAGGCCCATCTTGGGGTTAGTTAAAAGTACATTTGATAATACTTTATGTATGTTAGCAATCCAAGCTAGATTCTGGAAGTTGAGTTCCTAATTGTTTGAAACGCATGCCATCTGTTCATTTGTGTCTTTACTTCCTCTCCTTCAGCTGAATAAACCTGATCAAGCAATTGAAGATTGCACAAGTGCAATAAAGTTGGATGACACATATATCAAGGCCTATTTGAGACGAGCCCAGTGGTAAGCTATGAAAAGTACTTATAACAAGTGGCTCAGACTTGGAGCGATAATCAGCGATCAAGTCATTGAGATCTCCCATGGTGGGTGTTTCATGCAAACACCTTAGATGACGGCAGTTTTGTTGTTAGCCAAGGCTTGCTAGCAAGAACTACCCTCTCCTGATTGGCTGTGGCGTGGTTGCCGAAATGTGCTTAATATTGAGACATTTCAATTCTGGTCGCTAACTCTCCCGTCACCGACCGTTAAGTCGCTGTGTCTCTCCTCTTGTTTCCCCCTTCCATTGAAAATGACTGATCGCTGGTAGCTAGGCTGCTGAATATCGCTTCCAAGAGACTCTTTGCCTCTTGACTCTGAGACAGTGAGACACTTAACTCTGCTTTTTTCCCCCTGCAGTTATATGGACATCGAACAGTATGAAGAAGCTGTACGGGACTATGAAAAGGTCTACCAGACAGAGAAGACTAAAGGTATGTTGGTATTGCAACCATAGTTTACTTGATGGTCACCAGTGGAAAAATAATGGCAGAGGTTGAACAGTACTCGTTTTCTTTCTTGAAATTTTCTTGATGGTGGTGATTGATTACATTATTGCATTTGTTCATTCGGGTGAAATTGTTTTGTTAAATTATCTCTGTCTTTCCCTCTCTCTATTTCCCTTTCCCTCTGTATAGAACACAAGCATCTCTTGAAGACGGCTCAGTTGGAACTGAAAAAGAGCAAGCGGAAAGATTACTACAAGGTTCTGGGGGTGGGAAAGAATGCCACAGAAGATGAGATTAAGAAGGCCTATCGGAAACGGGCCCTTATGCACCACCCAGGTACACCAACATACACAGGCAACACCATTGAGGAGTAAGACTGACCAGTGTTCAAATAATATTTATATTCTTTCCGTTACTCCAGGCAGGCTCAATGAAACATCAACGTTTTTGAAAGAAAACCAACACTATAGAATAGATACTTTATTGTCAATTGGTTAGAATGGAAATTTGTCTTTTGCCTTTCCCAACACCCCCATATATAGACTCCCACATTGAGAGGCACAGGGTCAGCTGCAGTGCAGCGCCCCTGGATGGAGAGCAATTGTGCCTTGCTTAAGGGCATAATTGCAGGGGGTGATATAAGGGATCAGAGAGCAGCCTTTCCCATTTTCATTTTTGTTTCTCTGGGAAATACCAGCTGCAACGCAAAGGTCAAGTAAAGCGTTCAAACTTTCACCTAATGTTTACTATTTGCCGGTCAGATCGTCACAGTGCGGCCACGCCAGAGGTACAGAAGGAGGAGGAAAAGAAGTTTAAAGAGATGGGCGAAGCCTTCACTGTGCTCTCTGACCCCAAGAAGAAGACTCGCTATGACTGCGGCCATGACCTGGAGGAGGACAGCAATAATATGGGAGGTCAGTAAGCACCAATCTAAACTCAGCAAAAAAAGAAACGTCCTCTCACTGTCAACTGCATTTATTTTCAGCAAACTTAACATGTGTAAATATTTGTATTAAGTTAAGATTTAACAACTGAGACATAAACTGAACTAGTTCCACAGACATGTGACTAACATAAATGGAATAATGTGTCCCTGAACAAAGGGGGTGTCAAAAGTAACAGTCAGTCACTGGTGTGGCCACCAGCTGCATTAAGTACTGCAGTGCATCTCCCCCTCATGGACTGCACCCGATTTGCCAGTTATTGCTGTGAGATGTTAACCCACTCTTCCACCAAGGCACCTGCAAGTTCCCGGACATTTCTGGGGGGAATGGCCCTAGCCCTCACCCTCTGATCCAACAGGTCCCAGACGTGCTCAATGGGATTGAGATCTGGGCTCTTCGTTGGCCATGGCAGAACACTGACATTCCTGTCAGGAAATCCCGCACAGAACAAGCAGTATGGCTTCTGGCATTATCATGCTGGAGGGTCATGTCAGGATGAGCCTGCAGGAAGGGTACCACGAGGGAGGAGGATGTCTTCCCTGTAACGCACAGCTTTGAGATTGCCTGCAATGACAACAAGCTCAGTCCGATGATGCTGTGACACACCGCCCCAGACCATGACGGACCCTCCACCTCCAAATCGATCCCGTTCCAGAGTACAGGCCTCAGTGTAATTCCTTCGACGATAAACGCAAATCTGACCATCACCCCTGGTGAGACAAGACCGTGAAGAGCACTTTTTGCCAGTCTTGTCTGGTCCAGTAATAGTGGGTTTGTGCCCATAAGCAACGTTGTTGCCAGTGATGTCTGGTGAGGACCTGCCTTACAACAGGCCTACAAGCCCTCAGTCCAGCCTCTCTCAGCCTATTGTTTACAGTCTGAGCACTGATGGAAGGATTGTGCGTTCCTGGTGTAACTCGGGCAGTTGTTGTTGCAGGTGTTGTAACACATGGTCTGTCGCTGCGAGGATGATCAGCTGTCAGTCCTGCTTCCCTGTAGTGCTGTCTTAGGCGTCTCACAGTACAGACATTGCAATTTATTGCCCTGGCCACATCTGCGTTTTTCAGAGTTTTCATAACTGTGACCTTCCGTCTGTAAGCTGTTAGTGTCTTAACGACCGTTCCACAGGTGCGTGTTCATTAATTGTTTATGGTTCATTGAACAAGCATGGGAAATGGTGCTTAAACCCTTTACAATGAAGATCTGTGAAGTTATTTGTATTTTTATGAATTATCTTTGAAAGACAGGGTCCTGAAAAAGGGGTGTTTCTTTTTTTGTTGAATTCAAATTCCATTATCCTAATCTTAAACACTACCCCATAACCACTGATTTAGGATTATATTTCTTTACCCCAAATCCTGGCCCTAACCATTTCGCTATTCCTAGCGACTGAGGATCTGCCGAGGATCTCCCCAATTTTGTGACATCCATTTGGTAGTTAGTCTGGTCTGTAGTGACGCGCCTCTAGCATTGCGATGCAGTGCTTTAGACCGCTGCGCCACTCGGGAGGCCGTTTCCTGGCTCTATATGCGGACGAGGTTACATCCCCCTCAAACCTCACATTAAACACTACCCAAACTCTTCCCCGTTACCCAAAGATTTACTCTACAGGTCAAAAGTTTTAGAACACCTACTCATTCAAGGATTTTTACTTTATTTTTTACTATTTTCTACTTTGTAGAATAATGAAAAAATCACAACTGAAATAACACATGGAATCATGTAGTAACCAAAAAAGTGTTAAACAAATCAAAATACATTTTATATTTGAGTTTCTTCAAAATAGCCACTCTTTTACTTTACGACATGAAGGTCAGTCAATACGGAAAATTTCAGCTGCGAAAACCATCAAGCGCTATGATGAAACTGGCTCTCATGAGGACCACCACAGGAAAGGAAGAGTTACCTCTGCTGCAGAGGTTAAGTTAGAGTTAACAGCTTCAGAAATTGTGGAGTTCAAGTAACAGACACATCTCAACATCAACTGTTCAGAGCAGACTGTGAATCAGGCCTTAATAGTCAAATTGCTGCAAAGAATCCACTACTAAAGGACACCAATGAGAAGAATAGACTTACTTGGGCCAAGAAACACAAGCAATGGACATTAGAATGGTGGAAATTTGACCTTTGGTTCGGAGTCCAAATTGGAGATTTTCGTTTCCAACCGCCGTGTCTTTGTGAAATGCGGTGTTGGTGAAAGGATGATCTCTGCATGTGTATTTCCCACCGTAAAGCATGGAGGAGGTTGCGTTGTGGGTTGGGGGTGCTTTGTGGGTGACACCGTCTGTGATTTATTTAAAATTCAAGACACACTTAACCAGCGTGGCTACCACAGCATTCTGCAGTGATATGCCATCCCGTGTGGTTTGCGCTTAGTCCCACTATCATTTGTTTTTCAACAGGACAATGACCCAATACACCTCCAGGCTGTGTAAGGGCTATTTTACCAAAGAGAGTGATGGAGTGCTGCATCAGATGACATGGCCTCCACAATCCCCCGACCTCAACCAAATTGAGATGCTTTGGAATGAGTCAGACCGCAGAGTGAAGGAAAAGCAGCCAACAAGTGCTCAGCATATGTGGGAACTCCTTCAAGACTGTTGGAAAAGCATTCCAGGTGATGCTGGTTGAGAGAATGCCAAGACTGCAAAGCTGTCATCAAGGCAAATGGTGGCTACTTTGAAGAATCTCAAACATTAAATCTTTTGTTTTTGTTTAACACTTTTTTTTGGTTACTACATGATTCCACGTGTTATTTCCTAGTTTGGATGTCGTCACTATTATTCTACAATGTAGAAAATAGTCAAAATAAAGAATACCCTTGAATGAGTAGATGTTCTAAAACTTTTGACCGGTGGTGTAGTTTAAGATTACCTTACCCTCAATGCTAGTCTGAACCATAACATCAACATCAAACCACATGTCTAGGGTCAGATTACCTTACCCTGGATCCTCACCATAACCACTGAGGGGACAAATGCAACACTGGCCATTGATCAGCGTCGGCCTCCTCACTCTCTCATGGTCAAGAGTCAAAATGTAATTCTAGGAGAATGGCATATCTCTGAAAAATATACAGGTGATCGAATTGTGCGAGAAATAGTTGCCAATTTTAAATGTCTACTACCGGTGCAGTCTTTAATACAAAAAAAGTTTGTTTTGATGTGTGGATGTGACTGAATTAATATCACACGTTGACACTATTTGACTCATTGCTGTTGTTTCTCTGCAGATTTCAATGCCAACAACATCTTCAAGACCTTCTTTGGAGGCCCAGCAGGAGGATTCAGTTTTGAATCCAATCACAGTATGTAGGAACACTGCTGTGACAATGATACTTTTTTACCTTTAATTTGTACACAGGTTATTCAAACCCCTTGATTTTTTAAATACATTTTGTTACGTTACAGCCTTATTCTAAAATTAATTAAATACCCCATAATGATAAACCAAAAACGGGTTTCTATTAATTTTTGCAAATGTATTCAAAATAACATATGGAAATATCACAAGTATTCAGACCCTTTACTCAGTACTTTGTTGAAGCACCTTTGGCAGCCAATACAACCTTGAGTCTTTGGTCTGATGCTACAAGCTTGGCACACCTGTATTTGGGGAGTTTCTCCCGTTCTATGCAGATCCTCTCAAGCTCTGTCAGGTTGGATGGGGAGCGTCGCTGTGAGATGGACAGCTATTATCAGATCTCTCCAGAGATTCTCGATCGGGTTCGAGTCTGGGCTCTGGCTGGGCACATTCAGAAAATTGTCCAGAGGCCACTCCTGCATTATCTTGGCTGTGTGCTTAGGGTTCTTGTCCTGTTGGAAGGTGAACCTTCGCCCCAGTCTGAGGTCCTGAGCACTTTGGAGCTGGTTTTCATCAAGAATCTCTCTGTACTTTGCTCCTTTCATCTTTCCTTCGATCCTGACTAGTCTCCTAGTCCCTGCCACTGAGAAACATCCCACAGCATGATGCTGCCACCACCATGCTTTACCATAGGCTTGGTGGGAGGTTTCCTCCAGACGTGATGCTTGGAATTCAGGCCAAAGAGTTCAATCTTGGTTTCATCAGACCAGAGAATCTTGTTTCTCATGGTCGGAGTCCTTTAGGTGCCTTTTTGCAAACTCCAATTGGGCTGTCATGTTCCTTTTTACTGAGGAGTGTCTTCTGTCTGGCCACTCTACCATAAATGCCTGATTGGTGGAGTGTTGTTGGAAGGTTCTCTTTTCTCCAGAGGAACTCTGAAGCTCGGTCAGAGTGACCACCGGGTTCTTGGTCACCTCCCTGACCAATACCCTTCTACCCCGATTGCTCAGTTCGGCTGGGCAGCCTTGTCTTGGTGGTTCCAAACTTCTTCCATTTAAGAATGATGGAGGCCACTGTGTTCTTCTGGACCTTCAATGCTGCAGAAATGTTTTGGTACCCTTCCCCAGATCTGTGCCTTGACACAATCCTGTCACGGAGCTCTACGGGAAATTTCTTTGACGTTATGGCTTTGTTTGTGTTATGTGAACTGTGGGACCTTATATACACAGGTGTGTGCCTATCCAAATCATGCACAATGAATTGAATTTACCACAGGTGGACTCCGTTCAAATTGCAGAAACATCTCAAGGATGATCAATGGAAACAGGATGCACCTGAGCTCACTTTCAAGTCTCATATTAAAGGGTTTGAATACTTATGTAAATGAAGTGCCTTGGTCCTCCTTTCTTTTTGATGACCAATTTACAGCTTTTACCGAAGAGTAGCTTCGATAGACTGAAATTTGCCAATATTTCTCAACTGTTTAATTAAAAAAAAAAAAACGTTTTTTTCTAATTTATAATAGAATATTCGAAACATACAATATACTTGCAGTGAAGCCGCTCAACTACTACATAATGCCAGTCTTCCAACAGATTCCAATTCAGGGTCAATGCCCTGCTCAAGGGCATGTTGACCGATATATCACCAGGCCAAAAGACGTGGCCGAACCCTCCAAGACCCCCCCCCCCCACACAATTCCCCAATAGCTGTCCCTCAACCATTTGAGACCCCTCCCACAGTACCCCCCCCACCCAGAAAAAATATAAATAATACAATTAATTCCATTCCCCACCCCAAGAACCCCCCAATGCACAAACAACCAAGAGAATAAACTACAGATTAAAAAGGAAACGTAGAAGAAAACACCAAACAACAATGCAAAAAAATGTATACATTTACACCAAAGGACATCAAGGACAACTAAAATCATAACAGCAATGCCAACTGTATATGTTTGTGTGCATGTCTGGCACTATTACATGTATGTGTGTGTTCTTGTATGTGTGTGTTCTTCTCTGTGTTTATTGGAGTGTTTATTGGAGTGTGTGTGTGTGTGTGTGTGTGTGTGTGTGTGTGCATGCCGACAAACAAACACCTGCACGGCACCAGCCTCAGGCAAACCGGCATTAGTTGTAAAAACACTGCCACTTAGTGTCATTCAAATGTACTTTTTATTATGTTTTATTTCGATTTTTTTATTATTATTTTTTCCTTTTATCTTTGACCATTTTATCTCTCACACAGCAACTCCACTCTCACTTGTCTCCAATTCCACATACCAACCCTCAGCTTCCCTCAGCCCATCCCATCCATCTCTGCTGGCCACCCACTTTCGAGTTTCTACGCAACACATATCTTTCAACTATGCTGTGATGTTTAACGTACAATTTCTTATCGAATAGAATCCACAGATTGCGAGTTGAAGATAAATACTTTTACTAAGAGTATGAGCAATTGACTGACCTGGTCTCTCCAGATGTCCTAACAGTACTATTTCTATCGTCAATTTTAGATCATTGCTATGCATTTTCAGCCATTCCTGAAACTGAGACCAGAAACAGGCTACCTGAGGGCAATACCAAAATAAATGGTCTATCGATTCTGTATCCTCACAACAAAATCTGCAGAGCTTCGATGATTTCATGCCCCAAATATTTAACATTTTGTTGGTGGCAAGAAATCTATATAATAATTTTAGCTGAAAAGAACGAAGTCTTGACTATTGCGTTTTATATATCAACTCATACACCCTGTACCACGGAATCTGTACATCAAAAATCTCTTCCCAACTATTTTGCAATCCGTATGGCACATTTGTCAACATCCTGGTCCTCAAATGAAACTGGTATACTTTCCTATTTATGTGATTTTTAATTTTTTTTTTATTCCTCTGCCAGTTTTGACCCTTTATATTGGGCAGACAGACCAGTTCCCTACCTCCTCCCGCTGCCACCCGCCTCCTCCATTTTTGGGGCAATGCTGTAATCAATTGGTTGCCTTTTCAAAATCCGCTATAAATACCATTCCTGGCTTCTTAAATGTTTCATGATCTATTATTTCTAGTCGTTGTCAAATATTATCTCTAATGTATCGTCCATGTAAAAAAAACCTGTCTGATCAGGATGAACAATACCTGGTAAAACCTTTTTAATTCTGAGGGCTATGCATTTTGCTAGTAGTTTTGCATCACAACATTGAAGTGTAAGGGGCCTCCTGACTGTCTTTATATTTGCCATCTGGGTCTTGTTTTAATAATAGAGAAATCAGACCTTCCTGCTGAGTACCTGACAGACTACCATTTCTATAGGAGTAGTTAAAACAATCTAACAATGGAGCTTTTAGTATATCAAAAAATACTTGATATACCTCTTCCGGTATGCCATCAAGCCCTGGCATTTTTCCAGACTGAAATTCTTCCTCTGTAATTTGGCCTTCGCACTGATCAGAGAAGATCTGCCTAAAATAATTAGCTTCCTATTTTAAAATATAATTCGGAGAATCATACAGCGTTCCTGTATTTTGTAATAGATTAGATCATTAGATCATTTTTGAAGAAGTACCTCAAGGTCTTTTTCCTTTAACTTATTTTGTATCTCTGTAGTGTTGCTATCTACCTGCACTATTAGTTCATGGATTTCCCTTCTTAGTCTCGTCTCTTTAGCCAGAAACTGCTTTTTTAATTATTATTATTAGCACATCCGGTGAACAGGTCAAGGTTCCATAGCCGCAGGCAGAACAGTTGAAACTGGAGCAGCAGCACGGCCAGGTGGACTGGGGACAGCAAGGAGAGCGAGAGAGAGATTTCTGCAATGTTACGTAGATGGGAAAAAAGCTGTCCTTGAAACAGTCTTGATATGTTCGTCAAAAGGGAGATTAGGGTCCAGAGTAACGCCGAGGTCCTTCAGTTTTATTTGAGACGACTGTACAAACATCAAGATTGTCAGATTCAACAGAAGATCTATTTGTTTCTTGGGACTTAAAACAAGCATCTCGGTTTTGTCCAAGTTTAAAAGTAGAAAGTCTGCAGCCATCCGCTTTCTTACAGTGGGGCAAAAAAAGTATTTAGTTAGCCACCAATTGTGCAAGTTCTCCCAAATACTTATTTTCCACCATAATTTGCAAATAAATTCATTAAAAATCATACAATGTGATTTTCTGGATTTTTTTTCTTATTTTGTCTGTCATAGTTGAAGTGTACCTATGATGAAAATTACAGGCCCTCATCTTTTTAAGTGGGAGAACATGCACAATTGGTGGCTGACTAAATACTATTTTGCCCCACTATGTCTGAAACACAGGCTTCTAGTGAGGGCAATTTTGCGGTTTTACCATGTTTAATTGAAATGTACAGCTGTGTGTCATCCGCATAGCAGTGAAAGTTAACATTGTGTTTTGAATGACATCCCCAAGAGGTAAAATATATAGTGAAAACAATAGTGGTCCTAAAACGGAACCTTGAGGAACACCGAAATGTACAGTTGATTTGTCAGAGGACAACCATTCACTGAGACAAACTGATATCTTTCCGACAGATAAGATCTAAACCAGGCCAGAACTTGTCCATGTAGACCAATTTGGGTTTCCAATCTCTCCAAAAGAATGTGGTGATCGATGGTATCAATCAGCAATAGGGTCTAGGAGCACGAGGACAGATGCAGAGCCTCGGTCCGACGCCATTAAAATGTAATTTACCACCTTCACAAGTGCAGTCTCAGTACTATGATGGGGTCAAAAACCAGACTGAAGCATTTCGTATACATTGTTTGTATACGAAATCTTTGATGCAAGAGAGAAAGAGACAAGAAAGTAGTCAAGACGACTATCTGGATTAAGTCTCCTCCATGTATATCTCACTAGGTCTGGGCTTTTTTAGTGTCCAAATATCCACTATTTCTAATGTGTCCATAATATTTGATTTTCTTAAGGGCACGGTGATGATAGTTTGTGGAGTGATTATCTTTACAGTCCATTGAGGTACTTAACACTGTTTTATAGTCTCCTACCATAATGATTAGATAATTTGTTGCCTGTAAGTTGAATAAATTGGTATAAATGTTTTCGATGAAGTGTGGCTCATCCTGATTTGGACCATATAGATTAATGAGCTAAATCTCATTTTTTTGTCCACTTTTATATTCAAAATATTATTTTTGCTTTGTTATTATGGGGTATTGTATGTAGGTTGATGAGGAACAGTTTTTATTTAATCCAGTTTAGAATAAGGCAACAAAATGTGGAAACTCGAGGACCCTGTAAACTTTCCCAAAATACTGTAATCATACAATTTGTCATGGATTTCAACCCAGCAAAGTAACATTTCTTTTTTTCCCACCCTCTCTAGACCAAGCACCTGGAAATGTATTTTTCCAGTTTGGCTAGAAATGAAGAATGCCATTGGGAATGCTGTAGCCCTGTGGTGGACAATATTAAGTCGGACGCACCCTCACAACCTGATTTTTATGCTCCCATTGTTTTTTGCAAAATGTTGCTTTCACATGCTAAAAAGACACTCAGTGTTGTTATCTGAGCGAGAGAAATGGTGCTCGTCATGCTTGGCATCTTCCTAAAATCTTTTTGGCTGTTACCACCACATTTGACAATATCCTCTTCAAATTCAAACTGACAAGGGCGACTTTTGGTAGGTTTAGTAACTAAGAACGTAGCAAATTAAATAGGTTAAAGGTTTTTTGACAAGGGGGATTCGGAAAAACTTGAATCCTCAGGAAATTGTCTTGATTCTCTTTTGAGTATTTGTTGCAAAGCATGTTTTGAAGGCATGAAATAGGAGTACTGTTGCCAAAATATACATTTCATTGCTTGAATGGAAAATGTTTGCTGTACCTGGAGCAAGTAGAGCTTTGTAAATGAACACATGGGAGTGCAACTCCGTTGTTAGTTTTAGTAGGTCGCATGATTTTTTCATTCACGCCACATAGAGGTCGCCCAGAAACACAAAGTTAGCATGGGAATCATTTGGCGGTAAAGCAGAAACTGACCTTAGGGCAGAGCCTAGGAACTACTTCAGTCCCATGTAGAATGAGGCCTGTTTTCATTTGTTGTATTTTCCTGCAGACTCAAACTACAGTTTCATGTTAGTCTCCATTTTGCTCATTGATGCATTGTGCATTTTACTGGCATGTTTTAAGTCTTATTTTGTGCTCCTAATTTGATTTGAGATTTTGTTCAGTTCTCTTAAATGTATTTATTTATTGTATATTCAAACTGTATCCATCTCAATAACAGTGTTGGTGATATTCCATTTGATTTCTAATGTTTTCTATTGAATAGGATGTAAAAAAAAACATATCCTTGACCCACGTATGTAAAGTTTTGACCTCTTAATAGATCTATTTTTCTCCATGTGGTTTTCTAGCATTGCTTTGGCCCCATAATACGATGCATCCGGTTTCAACTCCCAAGTGAACAGTTGAAACTTCAGCAGCTAGTCTTGTAGATCAGTTTCTAACTCTGGTCCAGGCGAAGTACATGTTCCTCTACAAACTAGTTGATGCATTACCACCAACTGGACTGGAGTGGGAACCTCGGTTCATCCTTCAATCACCCATGTGGGTATATTCTCCTGAAAATGAATAAGGAGATTGGAGAGGTGGGACTTGCAGCGTGTTACGAGTAAAAAATAGAACCGTCTTCTATTTTAGCGCCTAGCTACTCAGACGCTCGTTGACACGCACAAGTTGTTTGAATGAAATTATTGAATAATATATGTGTACATTTATTTTGCAATAATGACCCTACTGACTGACGTTGCTTAAACACAAAGGTTGAGAAACTCTCTTGTAAAGTGTGCTAACTAAAGTCACCTATTTTAATTGTAATTTTACTTTGAAGATGTTTAAATGTAAAGTCTGGCCAGTCTAGGCAATGGGATCTTGAAAGAAGATACTTGACAAAAAAACAGATCCCTTTTTTACACCTAGAATCAGCTCTCATTGAGAGGCTTTTATTCTGCTTTCGGGGATTGTCATCATGCTTTGTATCTGTCATGAACGTTTGGTCAGTATGTCCCTCTCAATCTGTGTGCTTCTCACCTGTGTGCCAGGTGGTAGGTTGAAAACGTGAACAGAAACGCTACATTTTCATGATCCTAGTACCTGTGTACCATTTTTTTTTTTTTTTAAGAATATGCCTCTGTACAATGTTTTGGTTGAAGGAAATAAAAATGAATCTTTTCCCCTTATCTCTTTTGTCCTCATTGTTTTACATTTGAGTGGAGATATTGCTTCCACTATCTCTGATTCTACAAGTATAGTTTCAGAAAGCTAGTATTCTTTGTCAACATTACAACAATACAACACTGACACAAATGGCTTTGCCAAATTATAGCAAAAAAAATATGTATTTTCCCCATAAATTACAAGACTAGGATTTTCAACTAAATGTATACAGAACAAAAATATGAACTCATCATGCAACAGTTTCAAAGATATACTGAGGTACAGTTCATTGAAATACATTCATTAGGCTGTAAACTATGGTTTTTACATGACTGGACAAGCTTGCAGCGATGGTGGGCCTGGGAGGACATATGCCCAGCCACTTGGGAGCCAGGCCAATCAGAATTGATGTATTATCTGGAACATAGGGGTCTAAGTCCAT
This sequence comes from Oncorhynchus keta, assembly GCF_023373465.1. NCBI lineage: Eukaryota > Metazoa > Chordata > Actinopteri > Salmoniformes > Salmonidae > Oncorhynchus > Oncorhynchus keta. The sequence goes on along the minus strand of NC_068444.1, from coordinate 41,435,460 downwards.
ATCAGAGTGGATTCAGAAAGGGAAGGACTACCCTTGATGCATTAGTTAAAATTCTGTGGTGACCAAAGATTTGGCAATGAAGTGATGTTAATAGTGTATTTTGATATTGAAAAAGCATAATATGCTTATATTATGATACAATGTGGTGGGAAGGTCTACTGATTTAAATTGAATGAAATGCGTATTAGTGGGAGAATGTATAACTGGATTAAGGATTTCTTCTTTGATTGACCCTTCCATGTCAGGGTGGGATTGGAGTTATCAAGAGGAGGAGGTGGAAAATGCAACTCCACAGGGTAGTGCTATTAGTCCTATCTTATTCATGTTGATGAATGATGATATCTTTGGGGATATGGGACAGGGTATAGGTGCAACGTTCTATGCAGATGATGGTGCCTGTTGGAAAAGGGGAAGGAATATTCCTTATGTAATAGAGAAAATGCAAGGTGCTTTTGTAGCAGTAGTGGAATGGTCCTTATGAGGTTTCAGTTAGCCTAGTGGTTAGAGCGTTAGACTAGTTACCGAAAGGTTGCAAGATCGAATCCCTGACCTGACAAGGTAAAAATCTGTCGTTCTGCCCCTGAACAAGGCACGGTTCCTAAGCTGTCATTGAAAATAAGAATTAGTTCTTAACTGACTTGCCTAGTTAAATAAATAAAATTGAGACTGAATATGTTCTTATGTTTAATCTAATGAGGATGATAGTTGGGCATGATTGGGGGCAGATAGGCCATCTTTACTGAATATTTATTGTACTTTGATGAGATCGTCCATAGATTATGGGTGCTTTGTATATGGTTCTGCGGCTTTTACATCGCTGTTGTGCCTTGATAAGATGCAAGCGAGGGCACTCATGATGTGCTCATGATGGTGCATTTGTAAAGCGTCAACACTGGTTGAGGCTTTACAAATAGATACTGGGGAAACGCCACTATCCCTTGGAAGAGTTAAGCTAGCCTTGGCATACTGGGCAATACTGAAGGGTAGTACGGTAGATCATCCTACACTGACACTATTGGAAGACTGCTGTGAATATGAACAATATCAAAAGAGGGGTTTTGGTGCAGAGATTGGAAAAAGGGTTGATTACTGTTGACTCAGATATTGTCATAGGGCCATCTGTGTCAAGAGGAAATGTACCACTGTGGTTTTATACAAGACCACATGTTGATCTTAGCCTGATGGAAGAAAATTAACAGTGGTGTGAAGAAGATAATGAAGGAACAATGGTGGATCAGTATATTAGTAATCCGTTTTTTTCTTGTCTTGCAGTGTATACAGATCCCATGAAAGGATCCCATGAATGGGAGGACAGGAGAAGGTGTATTTATTCCTGAGTTCGATGTTCATCTATGCAAGAGACTAACAAATGTATTTGTATATTCAACATTTACATTACATTTACATTTACATTTAAGTCATTTAGCAGACGCTCTTATTCAACAGAAATTGTTGCAAATAATTTGTTGGATCGCAATGGATAGAGGAGGTGCAACTAAGAACAGTAGTAATATGTTTGGACTCTGCATCAGTTTTGTGTAGTTCAAGATCTGGAAAGTCAGAACGGATTTATGGTTAGACATAATGATGCTGTTGTTGGGGTTACAAATAGGTTTTGAAATTCAGTCCTTTTCGATTCAGGCTCTTCCACATGTTCATGGAAATTATATATAGTACATGTGGATATACTGGTGCAGTTGGGTAGAGGGTAAATTAAAATATTGATTCGGGGTGATGGGAGTAGTGAGGTTTGTAGGGAATTGTTTTATTTTATTAGAAATTCAGGGTTAGGTAAGAGAATATAGTGGTGCAGATAGGTCGTGACCGGCCTCACACAGTAGGTGGCGGTGTATGCAGATTGTCAGTTGGTTGCGATTCGCCAATAACATTTAAAGAATAAGAAACCTTTCATATGGTAGTGGGTGTAAAGGTTTGGAGGAATATCACCACGTGGTTATGTTTGAGCCAATGGAACAGCCGAAGAGATCGTAATCGTATCGGCAGATTATGGGGCGACAAAAACGAGTGAGGTGGCAAAAGAAGACTGATTTATTTGGCGTAGATCGCGCAGCCCTCTAAACTATCTCGTAGCAACCAGGACATCATTTTACATCCTAGGACGTAGCATTCGCATAAGGTATGATTCTATCTGTCCTGACTTTCTTCATGTCTTGCTACATCGACATTTACCTAGAGAGCTATGCGCGCATGATGCTAGGAACGTCTGGCGGGATTGGGCGAAGTAATAAACCCCGCCCATTTCTACAATTCCTCTAAACATTTTATTTTAAACCTAACCCCAATTCTAACCTTAAATTAGTCATTTTGACTTTGTGTATATAGAAGCTAATGGAAACCATCTGACGGTGTAAAATCTGTCGTTCCCTACTTCCTAGTTAGCTAACTACTGTAGCTAGCTGGAGTTAGTTCAGCAGCGACTAAATTGCAAACAACGTGCTGGTGAGTTTGTCCTGCAGGACTCTTAACGTTACCGTTAGCTAGCTAATTTAGCCAGCTAGCAAGCAACCAGAAAATTCATCTTTACCGTGCCTGTTTAGCTAAAGCGTTTACCCACCCCAAACCAGGACGGAGTAGCTCACTGGCTAGGTATCTAGCTACAAGCTAGCATGTGATACTAAATATTTTTAGTTAATTTCTACTGGAGGTAGTTTTGCTATCTGCACTCAATCACCAACCCAAGAGGATGTTGTTCCGGGCTCAATGCTGTTAACGTTAGTTACTGCTAAACACTATCATATATTTAATTTGTCGAAGAAATGAGGGTGTGGAATTAAGTGTTGAAGTGTTGTGCGACTTTGTAGCCAACTTTTGTTTGTTCTTACCTTGTTAGCTGGCTAGCTGCTTAATTAATCAGACCGTGAGTGATAAAAGCTTTCTGTTTACAGTCTGAATTAAAGCAGGGCTCTACACCGAACTATTGTACAAGGAGCACGTTTGCGCCCCAGTTGAAAGATATATGCGCACAAATAAATTTAGCAGTACAATTCAAATTATTTGATATATTAAAGGTGAACTGACACCGTTTAAACTATTTTGCAGATATGAAACGGATAGTTGAATATCAGTCAAAGTTGATGCTGCAAAACCAACTTTATACGAGTTTCTATAAATAGGTTTTATTTGACTCAACATTTCATGATGTACACTAAACAGGTATTCCCAAACTGGGGTATGCACAATGCTGTCGGAGGTACGCCAATAAATGGTGAATCACAGTTTTAAAAACATCAATCTTTACACATTTTCAAACATTCCGTCTGATTTTCCAACAGGGCTATACATTTGGGGTGGGGGGGGGGGTTCATTTATTTATTTATTTCACCTTTATTTAACCAGGTAGGCAAGTTGAGAACAAGTTCTCATTTACAATTGCGACCTGCCCAAGATAAAGCAAAGCAGTTTGACACATACAACGACACAGAATTACAGTAAAACAAACATACAGTCAATAATACAGTATAAACAAGTCTATATACGATATGAGGTGAGATAAGGGAGGTAAAGGCAAAAAAAGGCCATGGTGGCAAAGTAAATACAATATAGCAAGTAAAACACTGGAATGGTAGATTTGCAATTGGAGGAATGTGCAAAGTAGAAATAAAAATAATGGGGTGCAAAGGAGCAAAATAAATAAATGAAATACAGTAGGGAAAGAGGTAGTTGTTTGGGCTAAATTATAGGTGGGCTATGTGCATTTATCTGTGAGCTGCTCTGACAGTTGGTGCTTGAAGCTAGTGAGGGAGAAGTGTTTCCAGTTTCAGAGATTTTTGTAGTTCGTTCCAGTCATTGGCAGCAGAGAACTGGAAGGAGAGGCGGCCAAAGAAAGAATTGGTTTTGGGGGTGACTAGAGAGATATACCTGCTGGAGCGTGTGCTACAGGTGGGAGATGCTATGGTGACCAGCGAGGTGAGATAAGGGGGAACTTTACCTAGCAGGGTCTTGTAGATGACATGGAGCCAGTGGGTTTGGCGACGAGTATGAAGCGAGGGCCAGCCAACGAGAGCGTACAGGGCACCATGGGGTGCAAAACGGATGACAAAACCGATTGCACTGTGATAGACTGCATCCAATTTGTTGAGTACGGTATTGGAGTCGAGGATTGGTAGGATGGTCAGTTTTAAAAGGGTATGTTTGGCAGCATGAGTGAAGGGTGCTTTGTTGCGAAATAGGAAGCCGATTTAACTTTTGATTAGAGATGTTTGATATGCTTCTGGAAGGAGAGTTTACAGTCTAACCAGACACCTAAGAATTTGTAGTTGTCCACGTATTCAGAGCTGTCCAGAGTAGTGATGTTGGGCAGGTGCAGGTAGAGATCGGTTGAAGAGCATGCATTTAGTTTTACTTGTATTTAAGAGCAATTGGAGGCCACGGAAGGAGAGTTGTATGGCATTGAAGCTTGCCTGGAGGGTTGTTAACAGTGTCCAAAGAAGGGCCAGAAGTATACAGAATGGTGTCGTTTGGGTAGAGGTGGATCAGAGACTCACCAGCAGCAAGAGCGACCTCATTGATGTGTACAGCGAAGAGAGTCGGTCCAAGAATTGAACCCTGTGGCACCCTCATAGACTGCCAGAGGTCCGGACAGCAGACCCTCCGATTTGACACACTGAACTCTATCATAGAAGTAGTTGGTGAACCAGGCGAGGCAATCATTTGAGAAACCAAGGCTGTCGAGTCTGCCGATGTGGTGATTGACAGAGTCGAAAGCCTTGGCCAGATCAATGAATACGGCTGCACAGTAATGTTTCTTATCGATGGTGGTTAAGATATCGTTTAGGACCTTGAGCGTGGCTGAGGTGCACCCATGACCAGCTCTGAAACCAGATTGCATAGCAGAGAAGGTATGGTGAGATTCGAAATGGTCGGTAATCTGTTTGTTGACTTGGCTTTTGAAGACCTTAGAAAGGCATGGTAGGATAGATATAGGTCTGTAGCAGTTTGGGTCAAGAGTGTCCCCCCCCCCTTTGAAGAGGGGGATGACCGCAGCTGCTTTCCAATCTTTGGGAATCTCAGACGACACGAAAGAGGTTGAATAGGCTAGTAATAGGGGTGGCAACAATTTTTGGCAGATCATTTTAGAAAGAAAGGGTCCAGATTGTCTAGCCCGGCTGATTTGTAGGGGTCCAGATTTTGCAGCTCTTTCAGAACATCAGCTGAACGGATTTGGGAGAAGGAGAAATGGGGAAGGCTTGGGCGAGTTGCTGTGGGGGGTGCAGTGCTGTTGACCGGGGTAGGAGTAGCCAGGTGGAAAGCATGGCCAGCCGTAGAAAAATGCTTATTGAAATTCTTAATTATGGTGGATATATCAGTGGTGACAGTGTTTCCTATCTTCAGTGCAGTGGGCAGCTGGGAGGAGGTGTTCTTATTCTCCATTGACTTTACAGTGTCCCAGAACTTTTTTGAGTTAGTGTTGCAGATAGCAAATTTCTGCTTGAAAAAGCTAGCCTTGGCTTTTCTAACTGCCTGTGTATAATGGTTTCTAGCTTCCCTGAACAGCTGCATATCACGGGGGCTGTTCGATGCTAATGCAGAACGCCATAGGATGTTTTTGTGTTGGTTAAGGGCATTCAGGTCTGGTCTTGTCTGAGTAGCCTCGTTTCACTGCCAAAAATCAAATTTAACCATCTAGTGTTCAGCGAAATAACAACACAATGTCAAATACAAGTAGCCTAGTCAAATAATTAACATCCAATCCCATTAACCGGTCTGTATGTAGCCAAATGTAGCTGCTGCTCATGTTGGTATCTGTACTGTTGGCACAAAAGCCATGACAGAAAGACATAGTTGATGGTAACGCACGTGCAAGCAGTTGCTCCTGACGCCACTTGGGTACACTGCAGCGTCCACCGAGAGGCTCTTGCTGCCAATGGAATGCCTGACAGCTTAAGACGTTTTGGACACTACAGTGAAAATTGTTAACTTTTAACTTCTTGACGCACCCATCCCAGTGCCAAATTCAAATTAAATTACTAATAATATTTAATTTTCATGAAATCACAAATACAATATAGCAAAACAGAGCGTAGCTTGTTGTTAATCCACCTGGCGTGTCAGATTTCAATAAAGCTTTTTGGCGAAAGCATAACAAGCGTTTATGTAAGAACTTCGTGCTTCTACACCTGCGTTGCTTGCTGTTTGGGGTTTTAGGCTGGGTTTCTGTACAGCACTTTGAGATCAGCTGATGTACGAAGGGCTATATAAATACATTTGATTTGATTTGAACATCTCTCTCAGTAGACAAAATATTACAAACAGCTAGCAGCCAAGTAGATTGATCACGAAAGTCAGAAAAGCAATAAATTAAATCGCTTACCTTTGATCTTTGGATGTTTGCACTCGAGACTCCCAGTTACACAAATTTTCCTTTTGTTCCATAAAGATTATTTTTATATAAAAAAAAGGAGGTATGTTCAGAAATCCACAGGTTCGAGCAGTCACGACATCGCAGACAAAAAATCCAAATAGTATCCGTAAAGTGCATAGAAAGATGTAATGTTTTTTATAATCAATCCTCTTGTTGTTTTTACAATATATAATTGATATGTCAACCGGAATGTAGCTTCTTCCATAGGCGAGAGAGAGAAAATAGCTGTTGTGCATGAAAAACTCGAAAATGAAATGGGTTCTTTGTCGCTCATTTTTCAAAATAAAAGCCTGAAACTGTCTAAAGACACAGCTTGAGGAAGCCATAGGAAAAGGAATCTGGTTGATATCCCTTTTAAATGGAGGCAAGGCGACCAATGGAACAGAGCTTTCAGGAAAAACAGCACTTCCTTGTTGGATTTTCACCTGCAATATCAGATCTGTTATACTCACAGACAATATTTTGACAGTTTTGGAAACTTTAGTGTTTTCTACCCTAATCTGACAATTATATGCATATTCTCATTTCTGGGCCAGAGAAATAGGCAGTTTCAAATGGGTACGTTTTTTAGCCAAAAATGAAAATAATGCCCCCTACAGTCAAGAAGTTAACTTCTCTGGGATATGTGGGACTCTAGCGTCCCACCTCGCCAACAGCCAGTGAAATTGCAGGGCGGGCGCCAAATTCAAAACAACAGAAATACCATAATTAAAATTCCTAAAACATACAAGCATTATACACCATTTTAAACTTCTTGTAAATCCAGCCACAGTATCCGATTTCAAATAGGCTTTATGGCGAAAGCACACCAAGCGATTGTTAGGTCAGCACCTAGTCACAGAAAGATATACAGCCATTTTCCAAAGGAGAGGTGTCAGAAATAGCGTTATATATATTCACTTCCTTTGATCTTGATCGGAATGCACTCCCAGGAATCCCAGTTCCACAATAAATATTTATTTTGTTCGATAAAGGCCAGCATTTATGTCCAAATACCTCCTTTTTGTTCGCGTTTAGCCCAGTAATCCAAATGCTCAATGCGCGGTCGCTTAGTTCAAAGTCCAAAAAGTTATATTACAGTTTGTAGAAACATGTCAAACACTGTATAGAATCAATCTTTAGGATGTTTTTATCATAAATCTTCAATAATGTTTGAACCGTACAATTCCTTTGTCTTTGGAAATGAAAAGGAACGCAGCTACCTCTCACGGCCACATGCATGATTTAGCTCATGGCATTCTGCCAGACCCCTGACTCAAACAGCTCTTATTCACTCCCCCTTCACAGTAGAAGCCTGAAACAAGGTTCTAAACGGTTGACATCTAGTGGAATCCTTGGGAAGTGCAATATGACCCCCATAGACACTGTTTATTCGATAGGCAATGACTTGAAAAACTACAAACCTCAGATTTCCCACTCCCTGGTTTGATTTTTCTCCGGTTTTTGCCTGCCATATGAGTTCTGTTATACACAGACATCATTCAAACAGTTTTAGAAACTTCAGTGTTTTCTACCCAAATGTACTATTTATATGCATATTCTAGCTTTTGGGCCTGAGGAGCAGGCAGTTTACTCTGGGCACCTTATTATCCAAGCTACTCAATACTGCCCCCCAGTCCCAAAGAAGTTAGGCAAGGCCCCTGAACTCTCCTGTATTTTGAAGGCTTACGAGCCTGCTGGTGCCTACCATCGCTCAGTCAGACTGCGCTATCAAATCATAGACTTAATTATAACATAATAACACACAGAAATACGAGCCTTAAATCCGGAAACTATCATCTCGAAAACAAGACGTTTATTCTTTCAGAGAAATACGGAACCATTCCATATTTTAACTGGTGGCATCCATAAGTCTAAATATTCCTGTTACATTGCACAACCTTCAATGTTATGTCATAATTACGTAAAATTCTGGCCAATTAGGCGGCCCAAACTGTTGCATATTCCCTAACTCTGCGTGCAATGAACGCAAGAGAAGTGACACAATTTCACCTGGTTAATATTGCCTGCAAACCTGGATTTCTTTTTGCTAAATATGCAGGTTTAAAAATATATACTTATGTGTATTGACTTTAACTTTAACCTCTTGGTGTTAGGGGGCAGTATTTTCAGTTTTAAACAGGATATTTTGTCAGGAAAAGATGCTAGAATATGCATATAATTGAGCTTTGGATAGAAAACACTCTAACGTTTCCAAAACTGTAAAGATATTGTCTGAGTATAACAGGACTGATGTTGCAGGCGAAAGCCTGAGAAAAATCCAATCCGGAAGTGCCCCAGGTTTTGAAAGCGTTGCGTTCCAATGACTCCCTATATGACTGTGAATGTACCATCAACGAGCTTACACTTTCTGTTGAAGAATAGCCGTATGGGGGCACATTGCGTAAGTGGTCACATGGTGTCTCCGAGAGAGATTCTCGCGTAAAGTGCAGAGGTAGCCATTACTCCAATCGGTCCTAGAGAAAAAGGTATTGTCCCGGCGGATATATTATCGAATAGATATTAGAAAAAGTGCTTGAGGGTGGATTCTAAACAACGTTTGCCATGTGTTTGTTATTATTATTATTATATTATTATTGTTTGTCGATATTATGGGGCTAATTCTTGCGAGTGAAAACATCCAAAGTTCATCAAAGGTAAACAATTTAATTTGATTGCTTTTCTGTTTTCCGTGACAAGTTTGCCTGCTGCTATCAAGGCGCTATGCTATGATAAACTTACACAAATGCTTGTCTAGCGTTGGCTGTAAAGCATATTTTGAAAATCTGAGATGACAGGGTGATTAACAAAAGGCTAAACTGTGTTCCAATATATTTCACTTGTGATTTTTTAAATTTTTATATATATTTTATTTATTTATTTATTTTTACCTTTTATTTAACCAGGCAAGTCAGTTAAGAACAAATTCTTATTTTCAATGACGGCCTAGGAACAGTGGGTTAACTGCCTGTTCAGGGGCAGAACGACAGTTTTGTACCTTGTCAGCTCGGGGGTTTGAACTTGCAACTTTCCGGTTACTAGTCCAACGCTCTAACCACTAGGCTACCCTGACGCCCCATTTTCATGAATAGGATTATTTTCTAGGAAGATTTATGTCTGTTGCGTTATGCTAATTAGTGTCAGATGATGACAACGGTCCCGTTCACGGGATGGGGTGTCACTACAGGTTAACTAGTGATTATGATTGATTGAATGTTTTTTTATAAGATAAGTTTAATGCTAGCTAGCAACTTACCGTGGCTTACTGCATTCGTGTAACAGGCAGGCTTCTCGTGAAGTGCAATGAGTGGGTGGTTAGAGCGTTGGACTAGTTAACTGTAAGGTTGCAAGATTGAATCCCTGAGCTGACAAGGTAAAAAAAATCTGTCGTTCTGCCCCTGAACAAGGCAGTTAATCCACCGTTCCTAGGCCGTCATTGAAAATAGGCATGTGTTCTTAACTGACTTGCCTAGTTAAATAAAGGTGTAAAAAAAAAAACTTTTTTAAATCGGCCAAATCGGGTTCCAAAAATAACGATTTACGATTGTTATGAAAACTTGAAATCGGCCCAAATTAATCGGCCATTCCAATTAATCGTTCGACCTCTAGTTCGGACATCCAACATCCATTTCTAGTGAACAAATCAGTAAGTGCAGAGGCTAGAAGATGCTCCAAATCTATTCTGTCCCTATAAACATGGACATGGCACGCATTCTGTTATCCCAGACTAATGTGTTGATAACAATCAGAATTGAACAACAGGCTAAATTACCAAGCCATTGATTCTCAGGTCCTGCAAAGCCTTGGACTGACCAGACCTACCAGAAACTAGTATTGTCAGCTATCAACCCTTCAGTGTGGAAGAGTTTTGGCAGTTTTCAAGTGTTTGGTGGTTTTCCTGAAGGCAACCTGTGGTATCCTTGGAGTGTGCCGTTCCCACACATTGATTAGTGGGTTTGACATGGTTGTATTTTTAAGGACTCCCAAGTTCCTGAAGAGCTGTCGTCTGCAAGCTAGTCTATTGTCCCAAAGCCAGCCCAAACCTCCTGGTTTAACATGCCATCAACTTAATTAAACCAATCAAGATTCCAAACAGACCAGTTGGGTGGTTACATCATAATAAGACAGAAGAACATCAAACCTGTCCTAAAGGGTCTCAGTCCAGCTGGTTGTCTCTTTTTCCTTTGATTGAACCACAACTGGGGGCAGATTGAGCAAAAGGTTTACGCGTGTAGTTACTAGTAGACCTAAAATTAAAAAAACATAACGATAACACTTTCTTGGCATTTATTGTCATTAGTACAGAAATCACTTTGCGGTCAGGATCAGGAGAAATTGAACTGTACAATATATTGGATTGTATATTCCGCAGGCTGTTCACTATTCTCGTGACACACTCGGTCATCCTCATACAGCTTTATCTTTAAATTCATATGAAGCGTTTTCACATGTTGTCAGATGAGATTCAGATGAACGCATTTATTAGATTAAGAAACAAAATGATACTCTGCATCCTATAATAACTTGGCCTACTACTATCTTGATTAATCTGTACCCTGGTTTCTGAGTTCAAAATCAGGCACTAATTAAAAGGCAAGAATGGACAAAGCGGATACTCTGCAGTTATGGAGTTTTGAGTTCCCCCTGACACAGTGCAATCTACACAACAGGTGGTGACTGAAGAACCTTGAGCCTGAAGTAGTTCTAAGCTGACATATGGAATTGTTTAAAGATGGTTATATCATGAATAATTTAGCTATTTGATTTTGAATTTTAGAACCCCTTTAGGTATCCCCCAAAAAATATTAAAACAAATTTGGATAAAATATTAGATTTGGCCTTTACAACTATAGCCCAGAAAATGGCATTGAATAACACATTCATCAATGGCAAAGACTGTTAAAAAATAAATCATAGGAAACCAGGTTATGAAGTCCCGTCTAAATCTAGGAGGTTTCAGAAAGCTCATGAAATATTCCTTTTTTATACACATTTAACTCCTTTTTTGGGGGTAGGCACAAAACTACCTTTATACTTACATTCATTTAATTTTTTTAACAGGTACAGGTTACCTTCAGATAATTCACGTGACTCTTGTGGTGGTCATAGAACAACACGGAGAGTCTCCCCTTTCCATAGTGGTCATAGTAGTTTGTAGGTCAAACCGTTGGGACTAGAGGGCGACCGATTATGATTTTTCAACGCCGATACCGATTATTGGAGGACCAAAAAAGCTGATGCCTAATTTTTTTTGTTTTTTTGTTAGTTTTTTTTGTAATAATGACAATTACAACAATACTGAATGAACACTTATTTTAACTTATTATAGTACATCAATAAAATCAATTTAGTCTCAAATAAATAATGAAACATGTTCAATTTGGTTTAAATAATGCAAAAACAAAGTGTTGGAGAAGAAGTGCAATATGTGCAATATGTGCTATGTAAGAAAGCTAACATTTCAGTTCCTTGCTCAGAACATGAGAACAAATGAAAGCTGGTGGTTCCTTTTAACATGAGTCTTCAATATTCCCAGGTAAGAAGTTTCAGGTTGTAGTTATTATAGGAATTATAGGACTATTTCCCTCTATACCATTTGTATTTCATTAACCTTTGACTATTGGATGATCTTATAGGCACTTTAGTATTGCCAGTGTAACTGTATAGCTTCCGTCCCTCTAGTTAGCGCGCGCTAACTAGCTAGCCATTTTACTTCGGTTACACCAGCCTAATCTCGGGAGTTGATAGGCTTGAAGTCATAAACAGCGCAATGCTTGACACACAATGAAGAGCTGCTGGCAAAACGCAAGAAGGTGCTGTTTGAATGAATGTTTACACGCCTGCTTCTGCCTACCACCGCTCAGTCAGATACTTGTATGCTTGTATGCTCAGTCAGATTATATGCAACGCAGGACACGCTAGATAATATCTAGTAATATCATCAACCATGTGTAGTTAACTAGTGATTATGATTGATTGTTTTTTTTATAAGTTTAATGCTAGCTAGCAACTTACCTTGGCTTACTGCATTCGCGTAACAGGCAGTCTCCTTGTGGAGTGCAACGAGACAGAGGCAGGTTATTGCGTTGGACTAGTTAACTGTAAGGTTGCAAGATTGGATCCCCCGAGCTGACAATGTGAAAACCTGTGTTTCTGCCCCTGAACAAGGTGGTTATAACCCACCGTGACTTGTACTAACTGCCCCTGAACTCTTCTGACTTCTCCTCTTCCTTCTGCTAGATAGTGAGCCTGTGATTCGTCATGTCGGCCAAAGCCATCTCAGAGCAGACGGGGAAGGAGTTCCTCTACAAGCACATCTGCACCTCGGCGGCCGTGCAGAACCGCTTCCGCTACGCCAATGTCACCTCTGAGACGGACTGGGACCGCTTGACGCAGGACCACCCATGGCTGCTCACTGAGGTACAATAAAATAGTGTTGTCCTCCAGCAAGGACATTCTTCTCACCTTCTTGTACATGGAGAAATTATCACACAATGCTAGGTAGGGATGCACTTATATTATATTTTTGGCTGATACCGATAGCATTATAGTTAAAACGCACATGGACGCAGCGGTCTAATGCACTGCATCTCGGTGCAAGAGGCGTCTCGAATCCAGGCTGTATCACATCCGGCCGTGATTGGGAGTCCCATAGTGTGGCGCATAAATGGCCCAGGGTCGTCCGGGTTTGGCCGGGGTAGGGCGTCATTTTAAATAAGAATTTGTTATTAACTGACTTGTCTAGTTAAATGAAAGGTTACACACCACATTGACCAAAAAGTTATTTTGTTGGCATTTACGTATGTCCCCATTACCAGTAAAACATAATCAAACCCTATTTCTTTCATTTACTTGCTGTGCTGTTTCGTTGTTCAGTCATTTAATTCTGAACCAGGATTTCCATGGAACACCGTTTGGGTCTTTGCATGTCAAAAAGATACATGTCAAATTACACTTTGACGTGTCAAATAAGCTTGTTGACCAATCAGGACCTGAATATGACTGCACGTCACACAATAATTTAAAGCGTTTATACATTTTTTACGTAGTTATTACACATTGATGACACTAACACTCGTATTTCATATGTCACAACGATCTATCAATGCGTATACAATGATGCTGGTAAAGTTGTCTCGCGTACAATAAGGATGTGCCACAACAGTGGACTTTGCGGTTAGCCTTCAAAATAAAAGTATGTCATTAATGGTGATGCAATTGAATACAAATAGTAGAACTATTCCATAATTTAATAAATCATGCTAAACAAGTTTTGAATGTTATATAAAATCAACATAAAATCAACAAAAGACAATCATTTCATAATTTGTAAAATCTCTTAATCACACTGAATGTATTAGACTTTAGAATTACATTGGGGGCATACTTACTTAACTGTACAGCCTTACCTATCGATTGTGGATCAATGACATGGAGTATCAGTCTACTCAATGACACCCAGATAACATTAGCATCGTAGCTCTTATTTCGTGACTCTGAAACAACCAACTGTGATTTGAATATGTCATGATTCCACCAATTGTAACCTTCAACATCACTTTCAAATAGTTACTTTTATTTTGAAGGGAAATTGCAAATTTCACAGCACACAGCCTGGTCAGGTCTAGCCTCACTAGCCAGATGAAGCTAGCTGGCTGCTTATAACTTTATAAGGGCAACAGGGTTAAGTAGCTGGCTAGCTATTTATTTTCATGAACTGAAGTTCAATTTCAATAGGCGAACAACAATACTTTCAAGGATTTCTAAATCATTGCTAAGAAAAGTGAAAATGACTGCAGTTTTTACTAGAGGTCGACTGACTAATCGGAATGGCCTATTACATTGCACTCCACGAGGAGACTGCGTGGCAAGCTGACTACCTGTTATGCGAGTGCAGCAAGGAGCCACGGTAAGGTGCTAGATAGCATTAATTATATCATATAAAAAATCTTAACATAATCGCTAGTTAACTACACATGGTTGATATTACTAGCTTGTCCTGCGTTGCCTTAATTTATCATTGAATCATAGCCTACTTCGCCAAACGGGTGATTTAACAAGCGCATTCGCGAAAAAACACTGTCGTTGCATTGTGTAGCTAACCATAAACATCAATGCCTTTCTTAATCAATACACAAGTATATATTTTTAAACCTGCATATTAGTTAATTTTGCCTGCTAACATTAATTTATTTAACTAGGGAAATTGTCACTCTTGCATTCTGTGCAAACAGAGTCAGGGTATATGCAGCAGTTTGGGCCGACTGGCTCTTTGCGAACTGTGAAGACTTTCTTCCTAACAAAGACAGCCGACTTCGCCAAACGGGTATGATTTAACCTCTTAAGTACAAAATAAGTGTTCATTCAGTATTGCTGTAATTGTCATTATTACAAATAAATTAATACATTAATACAAATCGGCCGATTTGAATTATCAACTTTTTTGGGTCATCCAATTATCGGTATCGGCGTTAACTAATCATAATCGGTCGACCTCTAGTTTTTACTGGTCATTGTTTTCAGCCTGGTTGTATTGGTGCTATGTACTAAGCTAAAGCTAGCTAGCTACCCCAGAAGTTGCGGTCAAACAAATAATGCTTTATTACCAACGTGGTATTGTAAACACATCGTTCGTGGCCGGTGTTTGCAGGCTTTTTTTTGTACAGCTTTGACAGTGCTACTGATAGTGGAGCTTGGCTTGCATGTGCAAATTCAGAACACAACATTCTATAATATAACTGTTATTTAGTATGTTAAATAGTTTTATTTGACTTATCATTTTTGACACGCAAAGACTGTAGTATGTTGTGAAGCTAATAGCAGTGACGCTAATACTGTGCATCTCCGGTAGGGCAATATCTGAGCAATAGCGCACTTGGTAATGTTAATGTGTACCGGTGCTTGATGTGTACCGGTGCTTGACCAGCTGTGAAAGCCAACATCACTCACGACAGAGAACGGTTGATTGTCAAGGGCAATGAATTCCATTATCTTGGCGTTCATGGATTCTGGCTCTACCCAGAATAGAAAGAGGAGTGGGAGGCCGCGGTGCACAACTGACCAAGAGAACAAGTACATTAGAGGGTCTTGTTTGATAAACGGATGTCTCGCAATTCCTCAACTGGCAGCTTCATTAAATAGTACCCCGCAAAACAGCAGTCTCAACAGTGAAGAGGCGACTCCGGGATGCTGGCCTTCTGGGCCAGTTCCTCTGTCCAGTGTCCATGTTATTTTGCCCATGTTAATCTTTTCTTTTTATTGACCAGTCTGAGATGTGGCTTTTTCTTTGCAACTCTGCGCAGAAGGCCAGCATCCCAGAGTCGCCTCTTCAACGGTTGACGTTGAGACTGGGCCGAGCTGGTGTGTTTGTACACGTCGATCTTCCTAGTCTGACAGGGCCCCATGGCTAAATGCAGTGGTTCAGATGTTGATAGGAATTCGGTAGTGTTTTCCTTCAGATTTCCTCAGAATATACACTGCAGTGACGATGACCGAAGAACATTGTCTTGTGAGGTAATGCAGGTATTCCAGGTTGGGAGACCAAAGTGACTTGAGTTCCTGTACGTTACAACAATAACACAATGAGTTATTTGTCATGAAACAACAAACCCTTCAGCTTTTCTTTTCCTGTAAATTTCTTTCCTGTCCCACGATGGACTGGTGCAATATATCCGGAGAGCGTTGGGTCCTCACCCCGAGCTCGTCTACATTATTGTGAAGGGGCTGAACGTTAGTGAGCAATATACTTTGAAGCGGGGGATGGTATGCACGCTGTCTGACTAGGGCCCCACTTTTAACTCTTCTCGTGCATCAGCGTTTTGGTGCAGCCTCCGGGATGAATAGAACAGTCTCGAAGTTCAAACAAAAGATCCAGGTCAGGCAAATCGAATTTCTGGTGAGTAACGGCCAATCTAATATCCCAAAGTTATTCTCGTCTGTAGGTACAATAAATATTCTGAGCAAATAGTGTAAGGAAGAAAAAATCCTGTGAAATTGGCTAGAAGCTAGAAACAGGGCATCTTCAACTATCGAGTGCCGTTTTCCTCAAATGATTTTGGCTTAGTTTTGTTTTCTTGCCATTATACTTTTGAGCATTCCGATAATGGTTTCGTGACAACCCTATCACACACCCAATATTTTTACAATCACCGGGTTAACGGTAGACAAGTCCAGGCGCAATAGACAGTGAAACGGTTCACCTGTGTGCTGTACCATGCTAACGTTGGTATTGTCCATTCCCCCTACAGCGATTGGTGGTGAAGCCAGACCAGCTGATCAAGTGCAGAGGGAAGCTGGGCCTGGTGGGTGTTAACCTAGACCTGGTGGGCGTGCAGGAGTGGCTCAAGCCCCGCCTCATGAGGGAGACCACCGTGAGTTGATCTTCTTGCTCTTTCTCTCTCTGTATGCCTGCATGCATGATCCAGTGTGAAGTTTCTCCTAGTTAGAGCTAGGATCAGCTTCCCTTCCTCGATCCTAACCTTAACCAAACTGACCCTGGATTAGCATGTAAGAGCAACTTCATCCTACTCCTCCCTCAACTTCATAAACAGAAACTCTGCTGCCAGGTTCCCTCTTTTTTTTGTGTGTGTCCTGAATCCTATTAGCTGCAGCCAATTTCTAACTCCTGCAGCAGGTTTCCACTTCCACCAGTGTCAAACTGGTGGAAGTGGGAACCTGCTGCAGGAGTTAGAAAGTTACAGCTGAGGAGTTTTTGTACACCTGGTATACAGCTTTGATGTTTGTAGATTTTCAAAAAGCCATTTGACTTCAATCAATAGGCCTAGCCATTGTAGTGCTTAGTGTAGCCTTTCTTTATATTTAGTCAGGATGGTCTACTCAATAATACTTGCCATGGTTTTCCAGGGTGTCTTAACAGGGAGACCTGGCATGGAGCCATCCTCTCCATTTTGCTTCCTTCCTGTTCGTTCAGATCTCCAAACAGGAATGGAACTAGGCCTGCTTTTCTTATCTAGCTCTCTATCAGAGATCGTAGTGAGATGCCCTCTGATTGGCAGGTTCCTCTGCCCCAACAGTGTGTAGCTCTTGGCTTGTTAATGTGGTGAATGTGTGGCATGCAGACAGGTGCCCATTTCAGGGGCTGCTAATCCACAATCCCCTGAACTGTTGGTCAGAAGTCCGGAGCATAATTACAAATCAGTTGTAGACTGCAAATTGACCCCAAGAAGACCACATGGATATGTTTGACTAAAACATAATAATTGTAACCTTCTCTTACATTTGTATACGATCACATATCTCTATTATTATGCGTGGGAATATTTCGGAACAGATTTCCAAAATTAAAATCACTTGGAGCTGATTTGCTGGTGTTTTTAGTCTGTCCAACAATTAAACAATACAATCTGTGGACCTGTGGACCACCAGTTGGTGAACCCTGTCCTACAGTGTGCACTAATAAATACGATCCTGGTTTGTCATCTGCGGCATGTTCACCATGTGCCAGGCAGTACTTGTTCATGAGCATACAGCGTGCAAACATAGGGAGCTGAGTTTGCCATCTGTCTCTCCACTGCCAGGACCGGCGGGCTCCGAGTTATGTTTAGGACCACTGATGCAAGGGGTCGTTGAGGGTATGTAATGCCAATGTCAGGAGGCTAGTATGGCCAAAACAGCCTTATTAGGTCTGTCTTGGAAATTCAGTACTGAGAGAGACTTGGTCATTTCTGCAATAATGAAGCCGTCAATCCAACTGTCTTGAATCATACAGAGAATACCGGATCTTTTATATACCAAACCTAAAAATGCTTCAACCATGGCTGGCAAACATTCAGATTGGGCACCATAACTGGGTTCATCCAGTTTTTCTGCACGGGGGGTGTTATTTTACTCCTCCAAGCTAAGCTTCCCAGAAAGATGAGAAACTGAGGCATTGTTCTAAACTCTTCCAAGCTGTCTCTCGGGTCTCACACACCCCACATCCTGTCCATGAAATACATCTCCCTCAGTGCACCGCTGATCAGGGAATGGAATGTGGCTGTAATGTTTTATCACCCTCTAGTAAAACCAATTTCCTTGATGCCCAGAAGAGCTGCAGGAAGCAAGTGGTCACCATTAAAAACTCAGCCTTACACTTAGTTAAATATATAATCATTTACTATTAATATCAAACAAATCAGGTAGGTATGTCATTTTTCTATCACAGTTCCAGTGCTCTTTTCCATTTTACTGCGCTTCTTTTTTCTAGGGCCAGCTTTTCAGCAGAATGGATCATTAATAGTATTTTTCTGCAGAATAGAGCATTTATGCAAAATCGTTATTTTCCACCATTGATTGTTGCTTTTCCACAGTGCTCCATAATGTGAAAATACCATTTCCTCAGACATCTTCATATCCCTTTGCCACATAATAATACTAAACTAAATGTTGAATTAATCTATTTTACTGTTTCTCACCAGGTGGCAAAAGCGAAAGGCATCCTGAAGAACTTTCTCATTGAACCGTTTGTTGCACATACACAGGTAATTTGTTTGAGGTTGTCTTAAATATCCTACCTGTGGGGTAGGTGTGTAGTAGGCAAGTAACCACGCTAACAGATGTGTGCGTGCGTTCACTTGCCCATATCCATATACAAATTATTCAGACCCCTTGACTTTTTCCACATTTCGTTACTTTACAGCCTTATTCTAAAATGGATGAAATACATTTTTAAAAATCCTGAAATGTACACTCAATACCCCATAATGACAAACAAAAACAGGTTTTTAGAAACATTTGCAAGTTTATTAAAAATAAAAAACAAACATGCATTATTTATGTAAGTATTCAGACCCTTTCTTTCCATTTTAGAATAAGGCTTTAAAGTAACAAAATTAGGAAAAAGTCAAGGGTTCTGAATCATGTCCAATCAATTGAATTTTACAGAGGTGGACTCCAATCAAGTTTAGAAACATCTCAATGATGATCAATTGAAACAGGATGCACCTGAGCTCAATTTCAAGTCTCAAAGCAAAGGGTCTGAATACTTATGTAAATAAGGTATTTCTGTTTTGTAAAAAATATGCAAACATGTATTACGCTGTTTTTTTAATGGGGTATTGTGTGTATATTGATGAGAAATTATTTTTATTCCATCCATTTTAGAATAAGGCTGTAAAGTAACTTAATCTTAAAGTGCATTTGGAAAGCATTCAGACCCCTTCCCCTTTTCCACCTGTGTTAAATTCAATTGATTGGACATGATTTGGAATGGCACACACCTGTCTATATAAGGTCCCACTGTTGACAGTGCATATCAGAGCAAAACAAAGCCATGAGGTCGAAGGAACTCCATAGAGTTCCGAGCCAGGATTGTGTCGAGGCACAGATCTGGGGAAGGATACCAAAAAATGTATTCCGCATAGAAGGTCCCCAAGAACACATTGGCCTCCATTCTTAAATGGATGAAGTTTGGAACCACCAAGACTCTTCCTAGAGCTAGAACCCGGCCAAACTGAGCAATCGGGGGACAAGGGCCTTGGTCAGGGATTTGACCAAGAACCCCATAGTCACTGATGGAGCAAAAACCATGCCTCAATGGAGCAAAAACCATGCCTCAATGGTGCTTCAACATAGTATTGAGTAAGGGTCTGAATATTTATTTAAATGTGAGATTTCAGGTTTTTTTTTTATACATTTGTTTTTTCTTTTTTTTCGTTATGGGGTATTGTGTGTAGATTGAGGGGAAAAATATATTTAATCCATTTTAGAATAAGGCTGTAACATAAGAAAATGTGGAAAAAGTAAAGGGGTCTGAATAGTTTCTGATTGCACTGTTATGTAACTGTCAAAACAATCTACCTCTGCTCCCTCTAACTTTTAATCCTTCCCTTACTTACCCCCCTGCTCCCTTTTGTGCTCTGCAGGAGGAGGAGTTCTACATATGCATCTACGCCACCCGAGAGGGCGACCACGTGCTCTTCCACCATGAGGGAGGCGTTGATGTGGGGGACGTGGACGCCAAGGCCCAGAGGCTGCTGGTGGGAGTTGACGACAAGCTGAGCGAGGACTCTGTCAAGGAGCAGCTCTTCATGCATGTCCCAGAAGACAAAAAAGAGTAAGTGACCGAGAGCCGTAGGTCAGGGGTGTCGAACTCAATCACTGGAGGGCAGTGTCTGATGGTTTTTTATTTCCTTTTAGTTCATGCCCAGTTCAAACCTAGACAACCACTATTAATTTGTAGTTTCTAACAAATCAATTACCTTAATTGATCGATCACATATATGTGCGGTGTGAAAACCTACAGACACTCAGCCCTCACAGATTTGAGTTTGACACCCCTGCTTTAAAGCAAAAGCTATACAGCTTTAAGCTTCACAATATTTATGGTGTGAAATATCCAATCACCAACACTCAGATACCTGACGCTCAACTTCCAATGCCACAAAAAATGAGGGAGTTTGATTTTGCATTGAGAAAGTCTGTCCTTTGCCCAGCCCTTGCTTTCAGCTGCAGGCATACATACACTGAAACCTCCTTAGTCACAAACCCTTTAAAATGTTTCAGTAGAACGATGAACCTGCAATGCTCATCACCAAGCCATTTCACTTTCTATGTTGAGAAATGTAGTTTCGAAGTTTGTTGGACCGCATCTTTTAGCAATACCAAGGGACTCGCGACTCTACTCTGACTTCAATTTTAGGTATTGAGACGCCCTGATGAAAGCGTTAACCGATACCCATTGGTTTATTTTAATAATGACTTGCTAATTAGCCCACACATGAAAGGCTTTTTCTTTCAAACCCACACGGACTTAGATTTTTTTTTATGCCACTAACGTTTGCTTTTCACTTACAATGCTAGGTACTTGGGATTTGACTGACATGAGGTTTAGTGATTTCACTACATCACTTTGTGGTATTATGGTGTCCCCCTCAACATTCTGTGGTGAACTAGTGGGAGTACTTTTTATTTTTATTTAACCTTTAACTAGGCAAGGCAAAATTATTATTTACAATTACGCCCTACGCCGGCCAAACCCGGACGACGCTGGGCCAATTGTGCGCCACCCTATGGGACTCCCAATCACAGCCTGCTGTGATACAGCTTGGAATCGAACCAGGGTGTCTAGTGACGCCTCAAGCAGTGACTTAGACGGTTGCTTCACTTGGGAGCACATAATTAACATTTCCTGCTGTGTTTGTGGTCTGGTTCCCATCCATGACAAGAAGTCTGACTCAATTACACACCTCGGTTATTTATAGTGTTTATAGGCAATGCAATCCCCATTTAGGCTGGACAGTGGACACAGTGAAATTAACTTTGATACGTCCCAATCTGCACCGCTATTCCCTAAGTAGTGCACTTTATATAGGGTATTGAGTGCCATTTAGGACTCAACCAAGGTCGTTGCTCTGTGTCTACAATATAGTGCACTACTTTTGACATAGGGGCCCAGGTGGGTGCAATTAATTATCAGGTAGGATAGAAACGGCAGGAAACTAACATTTTAGTTTATTATTAAACCATTTTTAAAACTCAAATTTAGAGATTTCTTGTCTACAGTTTTCCATGTGGTTTTATATGCAGTTTTTCGAGATGGCTTTCTGATCTAAACTTTTGATGTTTGTTGTATGCAGGGTCCTGGTCAGTTTTGTTGTGGGTCTCTTTAACCTGTATGAGGACCTTTACTTCACTTACCTGGAGATCAACCCACTGGGTAAGTCAACTTGTTTTACTAAGGCGATTTTACTTGGACGTTTAACTAAGGATGCTGTCATATATCCCTGTATGGTTCGGATCCTGGAGCTTTTGCTACTTGGGCTGGGAATTGCCAGAGACCTATATGACCGAGACCGATATGATATTATCGCAATACTTAGGTGCCAATAAGTTATGTATTGCAATTCGATGTTTCAAACATACTGCTCACCATATGCCTGCTGCAGCGGGACAAGCAAGAGCCTTGAGAATTAGTTTTGATCAGTCATGGAAATAAAATTGCTCCTTATTTAAAAAGCAATGGAGAACAAGCTACAGTGCCTTCAAAAAGTATTCATACACCGTGATTTATTCCACATTTTGTTGTTGGTGTGAATTCAAAATGGATTAAATATCATTTATCTCACCCATCTACACACAATACCCCACCCCATAATGACAGTGAAAACATGTTTTTTGAAATGTAAGTACATTTATTGAAAAATAAAAGCCAAAATATTTCATATACATAAGTAAATACTTTGTAGAAACACTTTCTAGGTAAGTCTCTAACAGCTTTCCACACCTGGATTGTGCAACATTTGCCCATTTTTATTATTTTCGAAATGCTTAGAGCTCTGTCAAATGTGGTTCTTTATCATTGCTATAGACAACCATTTTCAGGTCTTGCAAAATACTTAAGCAGATTTGTCAACTGTAGCTAGGCCACTCAGGAACATTTATGATCTCCTTGGTAAGCAGCACCAGTGTATATTTGGCCTTGTTTTAGGTTATTGTCCTGTTGAAAGGTGAATTAATCTCCCACTGTCTGGTGGAAAGTAGACTGAACCAGGTTCCATTATTATTTTTTTATTCTGAAACTCCCCAGTCCTTAACGATTACAAGCATACCCATAACATGATGCAGCCACCACTATGCTTGACAATATGGAGAGTGGTACTAAGTAATGTGTTGTATGTTTGGGGCAAATCCAATAACACTTTGTATTCAGGACAAAATAATGTTTCTTTGCCACATATTTTTGCAATATTACTTTAGTGCTTGTTGAAAACAGAATGAATGTTTTGGAATACTTTTATTCTGTACAGGCTTCCTTTTCACTCTGTCAATTACGCTAGTATTGTGGAGTACTTATGTTTATCCATCTTCAGTTTTTCATAGCCATTAAACTTCAACCGTTTAAGTCCCCTTGGCCTCATGGTGAAATCCCTGAGTTGTTTCCTTCCTTTCGAGGAACTGAGTTAGGAAGGACGCCTGTATCTTTGTAGCGACTGGGTTTATTAATACACCATCCAAAGTGTAATTACTTCACCATGCTCAAAGGGATATTCAATTTATTAATTTTTTTCCAGCAGCACTATCAAGGTTCTTATCAGCTATTTCTAGCATTCGCTGAGACGACGGGCCAGTAATTTGTTTTTAGGTTTTACAGTACCTTACACAACATGCATCTGCGCATTTCCCTAGTCACCCCGTTCACTCTGTCCAGTTTGAAATATAGTTGAATAGTGGAGACCAGAGTCTATTAAACTTGGGCTGTGTCTTGTGGAGGTCATAAGTGAGCTTTTCAAGAGGGAGAAAGTCAACAATCTGGTCAATCCACATTTTAAATGTAGGAGGGGTATTAGAGGCCCACAATGGAAGAATACATTTCTTAGCAAAGTATGTAATAGTCATAAGCAAATTTTCTCTGTCAGGATCAAGAACAAAGCCCTGCTGGGCATTAAGAAGATAGATACACGGGGTCAGAATCTGGCAATCTCTCTACAGCTCCAAAATACAGGCGTATAGGTTCCACTTTCAGAGGTACATATTTTACAGTTAGGAGACATCTGTTTTCATTCTATGGAGTCTCAAAGGAGTATAATTAACTCATAGTCAGACCAAGGTCCTTTTCACAGATTTTATTTTCAAAGGAGTAAAGGAGGAGCCTCCTTTCTCAGAAAGGAGTCTATAAATGTAATATATTTAGCCTGTGACAAGAAGGGTTTCAACTTCATTCAACGGAGTCCTAAACCTCCTCTTGGAGGTAAATGAGGAAATTACATGTCTAATTTGAAGAATTCCAGTGTAGTGGTTTTCTGATGAAATGGGTCTGAAAAGGTCCTGATTCCTAGAGTATGCCGAAGATTAAAGTTGGTATCCCTCAGACCAGTAGTACAATTGAAGGGAGGGAAGGGCAAGACCACCCTTAGATTCAGGTTTCAATAGTGGAAAACTTGATCCTAGGTTTTTTATTGCCCCATATACATTTTGTGATGCTTTGGTTGGTTGTTTTGAAGGAAACTGGGAGATGGCATGGGAGCATCTGAAATAAGTAGTTCAGTCTAGGGAGGACGTTCATACGGATGACATTAATTCTTCCTACTAAGCTAATTGGGAGGGAGATCCAGGTTTGGAGATCGTTCTTGATTCGATCCAGGAGTGGAAGATAATTTTCCTTAAGGCTATTCAGATCTGGTGTTATGAAGATCCTGAGGTATTGAAACCCCTGTGTTTTCCACTGGAAAGGACAGTGTCTTCATAGAGCTGGTGAGTGTAATATTGAGAGGGCAGACAGTGGATTTGTTAAAATTGATCTTATAACCTGAACTTGCCATTGCTCCTTATCAGCTCTGCCAGAGGCTCCGCCCCCAACAAGTAGAGCTGGGGGGACTGCGAGCACCCTTGTCTTGTGCCCCATTCCAGAGGGAATCTGTCAGAGTTCAGTCCATTAGTAGTCACCATGGCATTTGGATGAGAGTATAGTGATTTGATCCATTTAATAAAATTTGGGCCCATATTGACATTTTCTAAGACTGAAAACAGAAAGCTCCACTCCATCCTGTCAAACGCCTTCTCAGCATCCAGTGAAGCCAGCAGGACAGGGGTCTTCTGTGCGTTTACTTGATCAATAATATAAAAAAGACGGCGGAAGTTATCAGAAGAGTATCTGTCTCTAATAAATCCAGTTTGGTCCGCTTTTATTATTTTGGGAAGAAGAGTGTTTAGTCTTTTGGTGAGCAATTTGGTAATTATTTTATAGTCGAAATCCAACAAGCTTATGGGCCGGAAGGACGAGCAGGATAGAGGGTCCTTTTTTAGCAACACTGTAATGCTGGCTGTGTGCATTGAGTCTGGGAGAACTCTGTTTTTGCAAAACTCCTCCAGCATTGGCATGAAGATAGGGCGGAGCTGGGGCCAAAAAGCTTTGTAGAACTCTCTGGGGAATCCATCTGGACCTGGGGACTTAGGTGGCATGGGGACTTATTAGGTGGCATGGAGGTAATTGCCTCCAGGATCTCCTCAGGAGTGAAGGGGTGAGTTGAGATCTTCTTGGTCGGTCTCTGATAGTTTAGGTAGCGAGATTCCCTCTAGGAAAGAGTGGAGTTCTGCCTCTGTGTTTTCTCTCAAGAGGTGTATAGTTTGCAGTAAAAATCATGAAAAGTTAAATTGACATTTCAGCTTTTCATGTGTAAAAATTTGATAAACATTTGATAAACATAATTCCACTTTGACCAGTGATGACAAATCTTAATTTAAAATTGATTCACACAATGAAATGTGGAGAACGTCAAGGGGTATGAATACTTTGAAGGCACTGTATTTAGGAAAAATACAGGAGCTTTGGTGTAAGTACAGCAAATTAGCACACAAATATTGTCGATACAATATATCAGCATATAATATCCCGCCGATATGTAACTACATAATTTTATTTACTGTAGTATCCAGTTCTGCGTTAAAAAGTACATGAAATGCAAATGAAATCTGGACCTGCTTGAAATATATGTGAAAATGCCTTAAAGCCAGGCTTTTACAAGCTCCCACAGCAATGGCTCAGCAGTACCTCTCACTTTGAATTCCTCAATGCAAATCAGCTGTTGTATTTAACTCCATGATGTATCATGTCATGTTTTTCTCTCCAGTGGTCAACCAAGATGGTGTGTTTGTCCTCGACATGGCAGCCAAAATTGATGCCACGGCTGACTACATCTGCAAGGCGAAGTGGGGTGACGTGGAGTTCCCCCCACCCTTTGGGAGAGAAGCCTACCCCGAGGTGAGTTGGACAGAGGGTCTAGAGATGTACACTACATGACCAAAAGTACATCTCATTCCAAAATCATGGGTGTTCATATCGAGTATGTCCCCCCCTTTGCTGCTACAACAGCCTCTACTCTTCTGGGAAGGCTTTCCACTAGATGTTGCAACATTGCTGTGTGGACATGCTTCCATTCAGCCACAAGCATTAGTGAGGTCGGGCACTGATTTTGGGCAGTAAGCCTGGCTCGCAGTCTGCATTTCAGTTCAGCCCAAAGGTGTTTGGTGTGGTAGAACTTGACCCCATCTATCTTGACAAACCATTTCTGTATGGACCTCGCTTTTTGCCCTGGGGCTTTGTCATTCAGCAATGGGCCTTCCCCAAACTACTGCCACAAACTTGTTAAGATTTCCCTTCACTTGAACTAGGGGACCTAGCCCAAACCATGAAGAACAGCCCCAGAGCATTATTATTCTACCTCCACTGAACTTTAGGCACTTTCCTGGCATCCGCCAAATCTAGATTTCTCCGTCGGACTGCCAGATGGTGAAGAATGATTGATCACTAAAGAGAAAGCGTTGCCACTGCTTCTGAGTCCAATAGAGGTGCGCTTTACACCTCTCCAGTTCACGTTTGCTCATGGTGATCCTGTGCTTTTGCGGGTTTCCGTGCAGCTGCTCGGCCACGGAAACCCATTTCATGCAGCTCCCGATGCTTGGTAGTGAGTGTTGCAACCGAGGACAGACAATTGTTACGCGCTATATGCTTCAGTGCTCGGCGGTCCCATTCTGTACTCTTGTGTGGCTTACCACCTTTCGGTTTTGTTGCGCAGACATTTTCACGCCATGATAAAAGCACTTACAGTTGACTGGGGCAACTCGAGGAGGGCAGAAATCTGACGAACTGACTTGTTGGAAAGGTGGCATCCTATGACAGTGTCATGTTGAATGTCACGGAGCTCTTCAGAAGGCCATTCTACTGCCAATCTTTGTCTATGGAGATTGCATGGCTGTGTATTCAATTTTATACACCTTACAGCAATGGTTATGGTTGAAATAGCTGATTCCACTCATTTGAAGGGGTGTCCACATACTTTAGTGTATATATCAAGAGTCTCAAGGTAGTAGTGACGATTTTAGGATCAGTTTTGCCTTTTGGACCACAATGAATAATATTACATGGACAGTGAGGACCTGATCCTAGATTTCCATCCCTACTATGAGAAGCTTGATATTGTACATATGATAGGAGAATTATGTTCTCCAGGTACATCACCCAATTTAATTATATTACTCTGTTTTGTATTTGTAAGATCCTGGTTGAATGAAACAGACGGAGCCCAGCTAAATAGTCAAAGGTTTATTCATGGAACGCTCTGAAGTCAAGAATAAAAATCAACTAATTTTATACTGACTTCTCACGCCCACACGTACACACAAACATATGCACACATGTCCTGCTACGCACACACTGTCTGTCTCACTTCCCAGCCGACAGATAGTGACTTTGTCCTTGAGACGTACTCCCCGTTCTCTCCCAAATCTCTAGACGGGTCGGCACCAAGCTGAGACAGTGTTTTTAGAATACCATAAAGGCATATTGTTTTACCCTAATTCTGACGAGGACTACACATTTGTTGATTATGATTTCATACATTCTAATCATTTCAATATGTTTCAGGGTGGGATATTCTAATCATTCAATTAACAGACACTTTTCCTCTATCAACATATGGCTGCAGAAATGCCTGACAGTTCTCTAAGCTAATGGTTTTTCTTGTTTCTCCAGGCCAATGGCTCGGGCTCTCCAGTATTCAATTGAAATAAATGTCATCCATTTTCTTTTCATGAGAACTTTCAATCCATGGAACTAACAACTTGTATAGATTTGTGGGGTAATTAACCTGTGACTAGGATTTTTTTGCTACCCTCAGATAGAGTATATACCCTAGTGACACATCCTTGTCTACCAATTCTAGGAGGCTTATATCGCGGATTTGGATGCCAAGAGCGGGGCCAGTCTGAAGCTCACCATCCTGAACCCCCTGGGAAGGATCTGGACAATGGTGGCAGGTGGAGGAGCCTCTGTAGTCTACAGGTAGGGTTGAAAATTCTGGAAACTTTCCCGAAGTTCCTAGCCTAGTCCCAGATCTGTTTTGTTCCTGCCAACTCCATGCCTGTCATTTAGGTGGTGCAAGCTATCTGCTTTAGTTTTCGAAATGATCTCTGTTGAGGGATGAGCTGGATGAGTTTCTTCTGAACACATTTCCAATTGTTGGCTATCTCAATTTGTGCACATTTTTCAAAATGCTTTTGTTCCTTAGCTGGACAGGCAAACACTGCCGAGTACTAAACTGTAAAACAATCAAAACTTGTGTACTATCCATGGTACGATCTCTGCTGATCACGTCTACAAATCACATTAAACATATCTAAGGTTGTAGACAGCTGGTGACATCTTAAGAGGTCTGACCAACTGCTATCAGGTTAAGTATATATTTTTTGTAATCTAACTTATTTAGTTATAGAAATGTGTTATCTATGCAAGCTGTAAAATTGCACTCAACTTACTCTCAACTCTCAAAACACACCAACCTTACTATTGGAGCTAGCTTGGTAGTTTCCTAGCGACTTACAACAAGTAGATCCGTTGCTAGCTAGCAGGAGAAAATATCACTAGCATATAATTCTGGGACAAGGAGCATTTTATCAGTTTATTCCAAGTAATCATTTAAGGCAAGTAGTGTAAATCTAATAGTCAAGGCAGAACCCACTCATTTTATTCATACTGACAAATAAGAAATGTCTCAATGTCCCTGTCAATAGTTGGTGGCAGAGCACCCTGACTCAGACTGTCAGGATGGTCATTTTGTAGCTCACAAACTACAAATCGAATGTAATTTGTCAAGTGTGCCAAATACAACCGGTGTAGACCTTAAAATGAAATGATTACTTACAAGCTCTTACATTCCTTTGCAGTTATTTATTTTATTAATTCTCGTCTCTCCAATTTGTCTCACATGTTCTATTCAGCTCTCCTGTGTCTCTTTCAGAGATCAACCAAGTGATTTTCACCAAGCATGGGCAACCCCTCAGAACCATCCTACTGCTGTTTGAACTAGGCCTGCATCACTATTTAGACATTGAGACCACATATGGGTTTGCCTGTCTTTTCTTTGTTGAAGAACAACTGCAAATACATGTGCTTCTTTAAGCACTTTGAAGACTAAACTCAATGTAGAATCAGTTTAACAGGTGTCGTGTAATATTTCTGATTCAAAGGTGAGACTTTATCATTTCAAACAATCAACTTTATTTAATATTGAATATTTCAATAACTAAGCTGGTTGATCCCACACTCCAAAGTGTGATGCCGAGAGCTCAACGAGCAGAATTGAGCCACAGTATTTGATAGTTAAAACACATCCTCCTGAATACGTGACAAACAACAGATGTCTGGAATAGGTAAAAAGGTTAGGATTTGTATGTGAGAAAGGAGTATCCCCCAGCCAGATATCAGATAGAAGACTGTTCAATTTGTATAAAAATCAGGGTTTGGCCCTTAAGACAAGGTTCCTCCAATCAGCTGTCCACACCAGAGACATCTTCCTGGTACTTCACAGTATACAAATACCAACTCATGCTATGGAATGCAGGGTATAGGTTTTATCACCAAGCCACCACAAATAAATTGCTAGCGCAGAGGCCCGACTCAGTCCCGTTGACACAGATGAGAGAGTACCCATCAAAGCTATTTGATGCATAAACAGTAAAATATTCTTGTCATTTTCCTACCATACAGGTGACAAACATATTATTTTACATTTGTAACATACTGTTGGAGGATTCCCGGAATTGTATTGTCCCCGTCAGGACAATGCCATAGATGGTAGAGTTCTCATCTCTGGATCACGCAAGCTTAAGATCGCATTCTGCTAAGGCACTTGTCTGTCTACATCGGTCCGCTACATTGGTGACCTGGGTGGGATCCTTTCATTTGACATTTTAGTCATTTAGCAGACTGTCTTTAGCAGCCCCTCCTTTCGAAACTCATATATGGGGCCTGGGCGCACACATACTCCTTGAGAGAAGGGAGAATACTGAAACATGGGTTGATGCCAGTTCTATAGTTTCCATCAGAGGCCCAGGCTTTTGGCATAGATGTTAAAGCTAATTTCTGGACTGCACCATTGTAAGATTGTGCCCTCCCTGGCATTTGATATACGTTGATTGGCAGGTTACACTGTACAGTGCATTCAGAAAGTATTCAGACGATTCCCTTTTTCCACCTGCTTATTCTAAAATGGATTAAATAGTTTTTTTCTCATCTGTCTACACACAGTAACCTATAATGACGAAGCGAAAACAGGTCTTTAGATGTTTTTGCAAATGTATAAATAAAATAAAAACATTTTTAATTACATAAGTATTCAGACCTTTGCTTTGAGACTCAAAATTGAGCTCCGGTGCATCCTATTTGCGTTGATCATCCTTGATGTTTCTTGATTGGAGTCCACCTGTGGTGACTTCAATTGATTGGACATGATTTGGAAATGCACTCACTTCTACATAAGGTACCACAGTTGACATTGCATGTTAGAACAAAAACCAAGCCATGAGGTCGAAGGAGTTGTCTGTAGAGCTCAGACAAGATTGTCGCTGCACAAATCTGGAGAGGGTACCAAAAAATGTCTGCAACATTGAAGGTCCCGAAGAACACAGTGGCCTCCATCATTCTTTAATGAAAGAAGATTGGAACTACCAAGACTCTTCTTAGAGCTGGCCGCCCGGCCAAACTGAGCAATTGGGGGAGAAGTGCCTTGGTCAGGGAGGTGACCAAGAACCAATGGTCACTCTGACAGAGTTCTGCTGTTCTGCAGCACTCTCCCAATTTAAGCCTTTATGGTAGAGTGGCCAAACGGAAGCAACTCCTCAAAAGGAACATGACAGCCCGCTTGAAGTCAAAAGGCACCGAACGGACTCTCAGACCATGAGAAACAGGATTCTCTGGTCTGATGAAACCAAGATAGAACTCTTTGGTCTGAATGCCAAGTGTCAAGTTTGGAGGAAACGTGACACCATCCCTACCGTGAAGCATGGTGGTGGCAACATTGTGCTGCGGGGATGGTTTTCAGCAGCAGAAACTCCCCAACTGCAGGTATGTCAAAGGTGCTTCAATAAAATACGGACTAAATTTGTCTAAATACTTTTATTTAATTTTTTTATTTCACCTTTATTTAACCAGGTAGGCAAGTTGAGAACAAGTTCTCATTTACAATTGCGACCTGGCATCTAAATGTAAAATATATATATATATTATTATTATTTTTTTGGGTGGATTGGTCATTGGGGGGGGGTTTAATCAATTTTTAGAGCAAGGTTGTGATGTGGATGAAGTCAAGGGGTCTGAATACTTTCCGAATGAACAGCATTTAGATACTTAAACTACCTGAGAGACACCTTTGCTATTTATCTCTGTACTCAATAAATGGTAAACAAACTATTGGCGATGGTGTACTTTGTTCGAATGTATATGCATGAAACGTATATTATGGAAAACATGTCCCACACTCTGTCATAGTTAGTAGAACAATGAATGGATTGGCCAGATTTTGCCACATCAGCTTTTAGAAGATTAATAGAAAAGCTAATCATTCAAACCACCTAAATATACTCACATTCACTGAACAAACATTTTCCCAACTGCTTTTTCTACAGTCCTACACACTCTAACATTCTACATATCTTAAATTCCAATGCATCCAACATTATGCATGCCTACCATGGTATTGGGCAGCTGCTATTTGAGAATTCATATGTATTGCAAGTTATGCCTAATATGTAGGCTATGCCATATATAGTGGCTAATATTCCTATGCAGCTGTTTTAACTCTATTCTCGCTCACATGACACACACACACACATGCTTTTAATTGTGTTTATAAGAAAAGTATTTGATTGAATGTTTTCAAGCCTGCTGCTAGTTACTTGAAATGAGACGCCAAAACACGATTAACATTTTTTTTTTCACTGACAGATTGCTAATGAAACACATTGACATTACAGTAGTTGATTACGCAAACTGACATTGGCTAGCTTTCAATATATTGGCGAAATGGTCAGTTACCTCTAAAGTGCACTTCTATATTTGAAGTGTACTCAAACAGATATTTACTTATAGCTAGCTATATCTGATCCTCGTCATCAGACAGCAGCTTGCGTTCTCGCTACAGGCTGTTTACACATCGTAGATAGAAGCAGGACATTTGCTTCCTTCATCATGAGGAGTATGTATGGAAGTTCTGGTTGGTTCCAAGTTTGGCAGTTCCGCATTTACCTGGGCAGACACTTGAAATCTTATGAGTGGAAGAATTGACGTCAAACTTTTATAGTCATAAGAATTGTTCACAGTCACGTATACAAAAAATCAGCTCGTTCAACTTCAATTTTTTTGGCTTCTGCCCACTACCTAATTGTCGAGCCAAACTGTCCCATAAATCAACTCGGCAAAAAAAGAAACATCCCTTTTTCAGGACCCCGTCTTTCAAAGATAATTCGTAAAAATCCAAATAACTTCACAGATCTTCATTGTAAAGGGTTTAAACACCTTTTCCCATGCTTGTTCAATGAACCATAAACAATTAATGAACATGCACCTGTGGAACTGTCTTTAAGACACTAACAGCTTACAGATGGTAGGCAACTAAGGTCACAGTTATGAAAACTTAGGATACTGAAGAGGCCATTCTACTGACTCTGAAAAACACCAGAGGAAAGATGCCCTGGATGCCTACTCATCTGCGTGAACGTGCTATAGGCATGCTGCAAGGGGGCATGAGGACTGCAGATGTGGCCAGGGAAATAAATGGCAATGTCTGCACTGTGAGACGCCTAAGATGGCGCTACAGGGAGACAGGATGGACAGCTGATTGTCCTAGCAGTGGCAGACCATGTGTTACAACAACTGCCTGAGTTACACCAGGAACGCACAATCTCTCCAGTGTTCAGACTGTTCGCAATGGCCTGTTGTAAAGGCAAATATCACCGGCAACAACGACCCTATGGGCACAAACCCACCTTCGCTGGACCAGACAGGACTTGCAGAAAGTGCTCTTCACTGACGAGTCATGGTTTTGTCTCACCAGGGGTGATGGTCGGATTCACGTTTATCGTCGAAAGAATGAGCGTTACACTGAGGCCTGTATTCTTGAGCGGGATCGACGTGAATGTCAGTCATGGTCTGGGGTGATGTGTGACAGTGTCATCGGACTGAGCTTGTCATTGCAGGCAATCTCAACTCTGTGCGTTACAGGGAAGACATCCTCCTCCCTCCATGTGGTACCCTTCCTGCAAGCTCATCCTGACATGACCCTCCAGCATGACAATGGCCCCAGCCATACTGCTCGTTCTGTATGTGATTTCCCGCAAGACAGGAATGTCAGTGTTCTGCCATGGCCAGCGAAGAACCCGGATCGCAATCCCATTGAGGATGTCTGTGGAACTTGTTCAGTTTGTCGTTGAATCTTTTATGTTCGTTCAAATATTTACACATGTTAAGTTTGCTGAAAATAAACGCAGTTGACAGTGGGAGGACGTTTCTTTTTTTGCTGAGTTTAGTTGGCAGGAGAGCTATAACATACTGCCATCCAGATGTTTTTTTCCAGAAATTCCGGTTGGAAGATTCCCACCCTGCTTGTTCGCTCCTGATTTAGGGAATCATCCCAACTGGGATTTGGAAAATATAAAAATTACTTGTTACTATAGTGCAATGTTATCTATAATTCTATGATCCCAGCTACACTTAGTTTTCAGTTTGAATCGATCCCAGTGTTGCTGAATAGAACAAATGCGCTGCATTGGTCGGTTTTGGCACTGAAGATACTTTCTAATTGCATTTATAACCTGTGCAGCTCAGGGCATGACTTTGGCCAT
The DNA here is from genome assembly GCF_023373465.1 of Oncorhynchus keta. NCBI lineage: Eukaryota > Metazoa > Chordata > Actinopteri > Salmoniformes > Salmonidae > Oncorhynchus > Oncorhynchus keta. The sequence goes on along the minus strand of NC_068444.1, from coordinate 41,401,490 downwards.
GTCCCAAATGTCACGCTATTCTCTATCTAGTGCACTACTCTATGGGCACTGGTCAAAGTTAGTGTACTGTAAAGGCAATAGGGAGCCGTTTGGGAGGCAACCACTTGTCCTTGACTCTGACACCTGTCCTCTCGAACGTAGTGACACCATCTGTGACCTGGGTGGAGTGGATGAGCTGGCCAACTACGGGGAGTATTCGGGAGCGCCCAGCGAGCAACAGACCTACGACTACGCCAAGACCATCCTCTCACTTATGACCAGAGAGAAGCACCACGAAGGTGGGCACTTGCTCAGCTTCCCCAACCCCAATTATAAGCTTAACCATTAGTAGGAAAATGCATAACTGACCCAAGATCAACGTCTACTGTCAACTTCACCCTACACCTGGGAACTCGCCAGGGTTGCCCACTTGTACCTCTTATAGTTTTGAAATTAACGTTGGCATCGTCAGCTCATATTACATTTGGGCTATATCATAAACAATGCACATAGAAGCAAGAAGTCCCACAGACTGTATTACTCCTGTACTGCCTCTATTCCAACGTTTTGATCCGAGTTGGATCTTCTTAATTCATTTAATCTTCATCAATAAATGTGAAGCAATGTGTGTTGACTTAAAAAAAATCAATGTTTTACTAGTTACACTTAAATTACCTTTGGACACAGACGAATTCCATTGGTTGGGACTATTTAACTCTGTGCAACACTAAGTTCTATCACATGCTCAATTCTTAGTGTGTTACCGCATTGTCAAACTAGATGTTGTTGTTACATGAAGTCTCAGCATTAATATTAACACAGTTCTATCTTTGCCTCGCCAGGGAAAGTGCTGATCATCGGAGGAAGCATCGCTAACTTCACAAACGTGGCGGCCACGTTCAAAGTAAGGCGCCCAAACACGGTCTTCCCCAAGTGCTGTGTCATTGATAGGGCCAGACATAATCTGGGTGCAGAATGTGCATGAGTCCCTTGAATGTAATTTGTAATGAAAAATATATTAATTGGCCTTGTCTAAATACCTCTACTCGGTTTTAAATAGTAAAATGTCTAACGTTGAGTGCTTTAAATGCCAGAATGTCATACTCTATATATACCAAAGTATGTGGACCCCCCTTCAAATTCGTGGATTATGCTATTTCAGCCGCACCTGTTGCTGACAGGTGTATAAAATAAAGCAGTCATGCAATCTCCATAAATAAACATTGGCAGTAGAATGGCCTTACTGAAGACCTCAGTGACTTTCAACGTGGCATCATAGGATGCCACCTTTCCAACAAGTCAGGTCATCAATTTTCTGCCCTGCTACAGCTTCCCCGGTCAACTGAGTGCTGTTATTGTGAAGTGGGAATGTCTAGGAGTGACAACTGCTCAGCAGCGAAGCGGTAGGCTGCACAAGCTCACAGAACGGACCCGCCGAGTGCTGAAAATTGCCTGTCCTCGGTTGCAACACTCACTACTGCGTTCCAAATTGCCTCTAGAAGCAACGTCAGCACAAGAACTGTTCGTCGGGAGCTTCATGAAATGGGTTTCCATGGTCGAGCAGCCACACACCAGCCTAAGATTACCAAGCATTGGCTGGAGTAGTGTAAAGCTCGCCACCATTGGGCTCTGGTGTAGTGGAAACGTGCTCTCTGGGCTGATGAAGCTCGCTTCACCATCTGGCAGTCCCACAGACTGGGTTTGGAGGATGCCAGGAGAACGCTACCTGCCTGAATGCACAGTGCCAACCTGTAAAGTTTGGATGAGGAATAATGGTCTGGGGCTGTTTTTCATGGTTGGGGCTAGGCCCCTTAATTCCAGTGAAGGGAAATCTTAATGTTACAGCATACAATGACATTCTAGACTATGTGCTTCCAACTTTGTGGTTACAGTTTGGGGAAGGTGCTTTCCTGTTTTAGCATGACAATGCCCCCGTGCACTAATCAAGGTCCATACAGTATTGTTTTTTTGAAATCGGTGTGGATGAATTTGATTGGCCTTCACAGGGCCCTGAATTCATCCTCATCGAACACCTTTGGGATGGATTGTAACACCGACTGCGAGCCAAGCCTAATTGCCCAACATCAGTGCCTCACTAATGCTCTTGTGGCAGAATGGAAGCAAGTCTACGCAGCAATGTTTGAACATCTAGTACAGTAGAAAACCTTCCCAGAAAAGTGGAGGCTGTTATAAGCAGCAAAGGGGGGACCAACTCCATATTAATGCCCATGATTTTGGAACGAGATTTTCGAGCAGGTGTCCACGTACTTTTGGTCATGTAGTGTACTCATTTAGTCTTCATCTGTATTTGCTGCATACTCTATTAAGGAAGAGGTGCATCTTTTCAGACCCATTTGTCATAAGAGGCTGTTGCAAAATGAACGAATGGCGGGAAACAACACGTTTGAGCATTAGATGATGCTTTCTTAGTATGGGTGAGCCTAGTATGTTTATTTGTTGCTGAATGCATACTTTTATATTAAACCGTACATATATATAGTATGATTAGTACACAGTACGTTTTAAAAATTAGTAGGCAAGATCGTTTTTCGGACACAGTGGTTCTCTATTTGGATACACATGAGCTGATGCCTCGTCTTCCTGGCAAAATTCTTACATTTAGAATCTATTCAATCAAACCAAATAATGCCACTAGACATGATATAACATGCTGCAGTTTCATATATGAAAATTATGTATATAATTATATAAATTCAATAAGGACAGATTTAGAAAAGGCATCCTGCGGATTTTGTCCAGCCTTAGCCATTGTGCCTGCCATTAATCCCATGCTTTGAACAAGGCATGTCTATCCATACATTTTACCATACTGTGCTCTCCTTTGATCACCCCTAGGGCATCGTCAGGGCTATCAAAGACTACCAGGGACCCCTGAAGGAGAACGGAGTCACCATATTTGTGCGTCGCGGCGGCCCCAACTACCAGGAGGGCCTGAGAGTGATGGGAGAAGTAGGTGAGTCCAGGCTGCAACTAGTTGGCTACATTCCAGTTCTCTACCCTACTTCCCGAAGTGTGTACTTGTACACTCCCTGTTATGGATTTAAAAGGAATGGACTGGTATAATGAATGGTGGTAGCTCCCTCCAGCCATTCTTGTATCAATCCAATGCTTTGAAATGCATGAGGTGGAGTGAAAAAGTACACATTTGGGGAGAAGGAAAAGTAATTGAAACATGGCAATTGTCCCACTCCTCCCTTCTGCCAACATTTACTCCAATTCTCTGATCTGAGACGACTGTCCCTGACTGCATCCCGGATGGCACCGGGATCGGGGCCTATAGCGTGTTATTTAGGACAGACCTTAGTTTCTGCCATATTGCTTTCAACTGAGTGGCACCATCGCTTCAACTATCAGATGTGATAAGGCGATTTGGGGGCGTAATAAAGTAATGTAGAAGTTTGGCCAGATAACCCTATCACTGGTCATACAGTGCCTTCAGAAAGTAATCACACTCCTTGACTTAATCCACATTTTATTGTTAGTCTTTAATTTAAAATTGATTCAATTGAGATTTTTGGTCACACACAATACCCCATAATGTACGAGTAATTGTTTTTATGAATTGTTTACAAATTCATAAATGATTATGTTGAAATGCTGAAATGTTTTGAGTCAATAAGTATTCAACCCTTTTGTTATGGCAATGCTAAATAAGTTCAGGAGTAAAAATGTGCTTGACAAGTTACATAATTAAGCTGCATGGACTCTGTGTGCAATAATACCGTATAACATGAATTTTGAATGACAACCTCAACTCTGTACACCACACATACAATTAGCTGTCAGGTCCAGGGAATTTCAAACACAGATTCAACCACAAAAATCAGGGACGTTTTTCCAATGCCTCGCAGAAAAGGGCATTTATTGTTAAATGGGTAAAAAATAAAAAAAAGCAGACTTTGAATATGCCTTTGAGCATGGCGAAGTTATTAATTAATACTAACCCAATTGACTGAATGAAAAGCAGGAAGCCTGTGCAGAATAAAAATATACCAATAGATGCCATTACCTTTTTGGCCTGAATACAACGTGTTATATTTGGGGCAAATACAACGCATTACTGAGTACCACTCTCCATATTTTCAAGCATAGTCATGGCAGCATCATGTTATGGTTCTGCTTGTAATCTTTAAGGACTGGAGTTTTTCAGAATAAAAAATAAATGGAATGGAGGCAAAATCCTAGAGGAAAACCTGGTTCAGTCTACTTTCCACCAGACAGGGGGAGATTAATTCAATTCCTGATTGACCCAGTTGCAGTTGACTTAAATCTACTTGAAAATCCATAGCAAGACCTGTGTCGTGACTTACTTTTATTAATCTGATTTATTTATCGAATCAACTAACTTTGTTGTAATTATTACCCGATTTTAAATGAATCATGTACAATGATTGAGAGCCGTTGTTCAGAGTTACCATCTTCCAAATTAAACTAAAGGTCTTTACCTATCACATCCATATCAGTCAATGTATTAATTACCTCTTATCATTCTGAACAGTCATAACCTTGGATCTGCAAAAACCCCAACCTTATGATTCAGTACTACACAAATTGGTTTATTTACTAACTAAATAATATCACAAACATACACACTTAATACATGAGAATAAGGTCCCTAGCGGACTGACAGCATATGGCGGCTTGTTACACAGAAATAAACTTCTCACTAATCATATACTTTGCACATGAACCGCTGCCCGTTTGGAGTAAGAAATCATGAATATATTTACGTGTGAATGCTGTATATGTCTGTCAGATCCAGCCTTAGGAAGGATGTGGGATGGCCTTTCAGCTGCATTCTTGTAAGGCTCTGATTGTCTGAAAGGGGTCTCCCCTTTCCTGTCTTCTACTGTTCACTCTGGAAGATTCTCCTTGGATAGCTAGGCAAGCCAGCTGTGTCGATGGCTCCCACTGGGTGATAAGAGTAGCGTACTACGGTGATTTGAGAATAGTACAGTAGGATGATTTGAAAAGAAGTCGGATGGTCCCACTTTGTTCATGGCTACAAAATATTGACTTATCTGAGTTTGAGTGGAATCGGCTATTGCGATGTTTGCCTTGTGCGTTGCAACATTTGTATCGTAGTCTATTGCGTCCTCACTAATGGAATTAAAGTTGGCGGACCTATTGTCCAGCAATAACGCACCCTTTTTAACTGGAGTAAGTGCTTCTGTTCAATCTTAAATGAGATTTTCTAGACATTTGACTTAACAAAAATAATTTCAATCTTTTTCATAACTAATATACAACGTTAAGGATGGAGTCTTAATAGATAAAGGGGATATACAGTGGGGCAAAAAAGTATTTAGTCAACCACCAATTGTGCAAGTTCTCCCACTTAAAAAGATGAGAGGCCTGTCATTTATCATAGGTACACTTCAACTATGACAGAAAAAATGAGGGGGAAAAAATCCAGAAAATCTCATTGTAGGATTTTTAATGATTTTATTTGCAAATTATGGTGGAAAATAAGTATTTGGCCAATAACAAGTTTATCAATACTTTGTTATATAGGTAAAACGTTTTCTGTAAGTCTTCAAGGTTTTCACACACTGTTGCTGGTATTTTGGCCCATTCCTCCATGCAGATCTCCTCTAGAGCAGTGATGTTTTGGGGCTGTTGCTGGGCAACACAGACTTTCAACTCCCTCCAAAGATTTTCTATGGGGTTGAGATCTGGAGACTGGCTAGGCCACTCCAGGAACTTGAAATGCTTCTTACGAAGCCACTCCTTCGTTGCCCGGGCGGTGTGTTGGGGATCATTGTCATGCTGAAAGACCCAGCCACGTTTCATCTTCAATGCCCTTGCTGATGGAAGGAGGTTTTCACTCAAAATCTCACGATACATGGCCCCATTCATTCTTTCCTTTACACGGATCAGTCGTCCTGGTCCCTTTGCAAAAAAACAGCCCCAAAGCATGATGTTTCCACTGCCATGCTTCATAGTAGGTATGGTGTTCTTTGGATGCAACTCTGCATTCTTTGTCCTCCAAACACGACAAGTTGAGTTTTTACCAAAAAGTTATATTTTGGTGTCATATGGTCAGATGAAATTCTCCCAATCTTCTTCTGGATCATCCAAATGTTCTCTAGCAAACTTCAGACGGGCCTGGACATGTACTGGTTTAAGCAGGGGGACACGTCTGGCACTGCGGTATTTGAGTCCCTGGCGGCGTAGCGTGTTAGTGATGGTAGGCTTTGTTACTTTGGTCCCAGCTCTCTGCAGGTCCCCCTGTGTGGTTCTGGGATTTTTGCTCACCGTTCTTGTGATCATTTTGACCCCACGGGGTGAGATCTTGCGTGTAGCCCCAGATCGAGGGAGGAGATTATCAGTGGTCTTGTATGTCTTCCATTTCCTAATAATTGCGCCAACAGTTGATTTCTTCAAACCAAGCTGCTTACCTATTGCAGATTCAGTCTTCCCAGCCTGGTGCAGGTCTACAATTTTGTTTCTGATGTCCTTTGACAGCTCTTTGGTCTTAGCCATAGTGGAGTTTGGAGTGTGACTGTTTGAGGTTGTGGACAGGTGTCTTTTATACAGATAACAAGTTCAAACAGGTGCCATTAATACAGGTAATGAGTGGAGGACAGAGGAGCCTCTTAAAGAAGAAGTTACAGGTCTGTGAGAGCCAGAAATCTTGCTTGTTTGTAGGTGACCAAATACTTATTTTCCACCATAATTTGCAAATAAATTCATTACTAATCCTACAATGTGATTTTCTGCATTTTTTTCATAGTTGAAGTGTACCTATGATGAAAATTACAGGCCTCATCTTTTTAAGTGGCAGGACTTGCACAATTGGTGGCTGACTAAATCATTTTTTGCCCCACTGTACTTTTCAGTGTAGAGTTACCTGGAATGCTTTTCCAACAGTCCTGAAGGGATTCCCACATATGCTGAGCAAATGTTGGCTGCTTTTCCTTCACTCTGCGGTCCACCTCATCCCAAACCATTTCATTGGGTTGAGGTCGGGGGATTGTGGAGGCCAGGTCATCTGATGCAGCACTTCATCACGAACCTTCTTGGTCAAATAGTCCTTACACAGCCTGGAGGTGTGTTGCGTCATTGTCCTGTTGAAAAACTGATAATGGGACAAAGTGCAAACCAGATGGCATGGCGTATTGCTGCAGAATGATGCGGTAGGAATACTGGTGAAGTGTGCTTTGAATTCTAAATAAATCAGTGTCACCAGAAATGCACCGTCACACCACCACCTCCATGCTTCATGGTGGGAACCACACATTCAGAGATCTGTTCACCTACTCTCCGTCTCCCAAAGACCTGGCGGTTGGAACCAAAATTCTCACATTTGGACATCAGAACAAAAGACAGATTTCCACCGGTCTAATGTCCATTCCTCGTGTTTCTTGGCCCAAGCAAGTCTTCTTATTATTGGTGTCCTTTAGTAGTGTTTTCTTTGCAGCAATTTGATCATGAAGGCCTGATTCGCGCAGTATCCTCTGAACATTTGATGTTGAGATTAGCCTGTTGAACTCTGAAGCATTTATTTGGCCTGCAATTTCTGAGGCTGGTAACTGATTAACTTATCCTCTTCAGCATTCCTGTGCAGGTCCTCATGAGAGCCAGTCTCATCATGGCGCTCGATGGTTTTTGCGACTGCAATTGAAGAAACCTTCAAAGTTCTTGAAATATTCCGTATTGACTGACCTTCATGTCTTAAAGTAATGGACTGTCATTTCTCTTTGCCTTTTTGAGCTGTTCTTCCCATTAATATGGAATTTGGTATTTTACCAAATAGGGCTAACTTCTGTATACCCCCCACTTTGTCACAACTCAAATGATTGGCTCAAACGCATTAACTTCTTACGGGCCGTCCCACCTGGCCAACATCCAGTGAAATTGCAGAGTGCAAAATTCAAATGACAGAAATATAAATATTTAACGTTAATGAAAATACAAGTGTCATCCATCAAGTTAAAGCTTAACTTAATCCAGCCGCTGTGTCAGATTTAAAAAAGGCTTTACGGTGAAAGCACACCATGCAATTATCTGAGGACAGACGCCCCGCATACAAAAGCATGAAAAAACATATTTCAACCAGGCAGGTGCGCAACGAAAGTCAGAAATAGCCATATAATAAATGCCTTACCTTTGAAGATCTTCTGTTGGCACTCAAAGGTCCCAGCCACACACTCTAAATGGTCCTTTTGTTCGATAATGTTCTTTATATCCCCAAAAACTCAGTTTAGCTGGTTTCCTTCCAAAATGCATCCCAAACGTTTCCAATAAACTCCTCCAAGTCAAACAACGTTTATAATCCAAACTCCGCTACCCCAATACGTAAAAAAACAATAACATTTAAGACGGAGAATCGTTATTGTCTTTACCGGAGATTAACAACAAAGAACGCGCTCTCATCTCCGCGCATGTCATCACCACTACAGCCAAAATGGGAACCACTTAGAAAAACGAATTCTAGCTTATTTTTCCAAAAACAAGCCTGAAACTCATTCTGACGAGTGACATCTAGTGGAAGCCCTAGGAACTGGAATCGGGGAGATTTTCGCTTCATAATAAACATGACAACCATTGGAAACAGTGGTAGGCTGAATTGTTTGTTTTTTTGGATGGTTGGTCCTCGGGGTTTTGCCTGCCATATCAGTTCTGTTATACTCACAGGCATTATTTTAACTGTTTTAGCAACGTTAGTGTTTTCTATCCAATACTACCATGCATATCCTAGCTTCTGGGCCTGGGTAATAGGCAGTTTACTTTGGGCACGTTTGTCATCCAAACTTCAAAATACTGCCCCCTACCCCAGAGAGGTTAAGAAGGAAATCAATACAAATATTAACTTTTAACAAGGCACACCTGTTAATTGAAATGCATTCCAGGTGACTAGCTCATGGAGCTGGTTGAGAGGATGCCAAGAGTGTGCAAAGCTGTCAAGGCAAAGGGTGGCTACTTTGAAGAATGTATTTATTTTAACACTTTTTTTGGTTACTACATGATTACCACATGTGTTATTTCATAGTGTTGATGTATTCACTATTATTCTACAATGTAGGAAATAGTAAAAATAAATAAAAACATATGTGAAACTTGCCTAATGTTCCAGGTTTGCTGGGTGTACTAAAACATAAAGACCATCTTTGGCACTAAAGATAATTAAGGTCATTGGTAGACGATGAAAACGATTTCTGTTTTTGGGAAATTCACACCTGGAGATTTGATCAATAGGTTTCCTTTTTTATTGTACAGTTGTTCAGAATAATCTAAATATTTGTTAACCATGTCCATTTTTTTCCCCCATAGGTAAGACCACCGGTATCCCCATCTATGTTTTCGGCACTGAGACCCACATGACGGCCATTGTCGGCATGGCGCTGGGCCACCAGCCAATCCCCAACCAGCCTCCAGTAGCCGCCCACACAGCCAACTTCCTGCTCAACTCCAGCACCAACTCCGCTGTACGTTTTGTGTTCAATGTAGAGCTGACCCCAATTGGTCGATTTTTCAGTCGATAGCTTTTCGCTCTACCAATATGTATTTTTTTGGTCAAGCAGTGGAGTGTGTGCATGCATGCATGCACGCACGTATGTATTCCAGCCAGTCAGCCAGCCAATCAAGGGTTTTTGTTTATTTTTACACTGTTCTACTTTGTGGAATAATAGTGAAGACATCAACACTATGAAATAACACATGGAATCATATAGTAACCAAAGAAGTGTTAATTAAATACATTCTTCAAAGTAGCCACCCTTTGCCTTGAAGACATCTTTGCACACTCTTGGCATTCTCACAACCAGCTTTCATGGGGTAGTCACCTGAAATCCATTTAAATTAACACGTGTGCCTTGCTAAAAGTTAATTTGTGGAATTTATTTCCTCATTTGTGTTTGAGCTAATCAGCTGTTGTGACAAGATAGGGGTGGTATACAGAAGAGCCATATAAGTCCATATTATGGCAAGAACAGCTCAAATAAGCAAAGTGAAACGACAGTCCGTTACTTTAAGACATGGTCAGTCAATCTGGAACATTTTAAGAAACTATGAAAGTTTCTTCAAGTGAAGTTGCAAAAACCATCAAGCGCTATGATAACTGGCTCTCATGAGGACTGCCACAGGTAAGGAAGACCCAGAGTTACCTCAGCTGCAGAGGATAAGTTCATTGCCGTTCAAGTAACAGACACATCTCAACATCAACTGTTCAGAGGATCAGGCCTTCATGGTCAAATTGCTGCAACGAAACCACTACTAAAGGACACCAATAAGAAGGAGACTTGCTTGGGCCAAGAAACACGAGCACTGGACATTAGACTGGTGAATCTGTCCTTTGGTCCAAATTTGAGATTTTTGGTTCCAACCTCCGTCTCTTGGAGACGCAGAGTAGGTGAACGGATGATCTCTGCATATGTTGTCCCCACCGTGAAGCATGGAGTAGGTGGTGTCGGGGTGCTTTTCCATGCCTCAGGACTACCTGGCATGATGACTCCTTGCTGTCTCCGGTCCACCTGGCTGTGCTGCTGCTCCAGTTTCAATTGTTCTGCCTGCTGCTATGGAACCCTGACCTGTTCACCGGACGTGCTACCTGTCCCAGACCTGCTGTTTTCAACTCTCTGGAGACAGCAGGAGCGGTAGAGATACTCTCAATGATCGGTTATGAAAAGCCAACTGACATTTACTCCTGAGGTGCTGACTTGTTGCACCCTCGACAACTACTGTGATTATTATTATTTGACCATGCTGGTCATTTATGAACATTTGAACATCTTGGCCATATTCTGTTATATTCTCCACCCGGCACAGCCAGAAGAGGACTGGCCACCCTTCATGGCCTGGTTCCGCTCTAGGTTTCTTTCTAGGTTTTGGCCTTTCTAGGGAGTATTTCCTAGCCACCGTGCTTCTACACGAGCATTGCTTGCTGTTTGGGGTTTTAGGCTGGGTTTCTGTACAGCACTTTGAGATATCAGCTGATGTAAGTAGGGCTATATAAATAAACTGAATTTGTTTTCAGGATGCCCACATCTACCTCTCATCACTGTCTCTTCTTTTAGAACCCAGCATCTACCAGGACAGCCTCCTTCTCTGAGCCCAGAGCAGCTAACGATGCCACGTTAGCTAAGGAGCCCAAAGCGGGCATACCAGCAGGTAACGAGTGCTCACCACGCCACCCTGCCCTCCTTACCAATTTTCACTGGTTTCCCTGGAACAGATTAAACCCAGTCTCCATTGAGGATGCTTTTTTAAGTGCAAGACTAGGCTTAATCTGTTTCAGGGGAAACCTATCCTTAAAGCGCTAGTTTACAACAAAACAAACATATATGTCATGTGTAGATCCTCAGAGGTTCAATAAGAAAAGGGACAACTTGGACAGTTTAGACTCCCTACAGCTCATATTCATTAAGGCACATTGTAGCTAAATTGTAGCAAGATGTTTTGCAACGGAAACCATTTAAATCACATAGTAGTGCATCTGGGAGTAAACAATTGACATTGCAAAATGTTTTGCGACAGTGTGCATTGTGCACTAATGAATATGATTGACCCTGTTCTCACACACACAACCCTCTGTCTTCTGTCTGCTTCTTCACCCCTGCCATCCCTCTTTCCCTTTTCTCCCCATCTACACCAACCACCCAGCACAGTTTGACATTTTAAGTGTTTTGTTTTTTCCTTTTGCCCCTCATTTCGATGTGTAATCAGCCTGTCTTTTCATGCTCAAATCTTTTAAGCCGCTTCTCATTATCCGTGGCTGTGGCCTGTGAAGGAGGAATTCACAGGAGACTGCTACGGTAAGTGCAGGTGTATCCCTACACGACGAGCTCACCCATCCTGCTCCCCCACTCCTTGGGTTTGTCCCTGTCTTGCCCCACACTTCCCCAATTTAGAGGTGTGTGTGTGTGTGTGTGTGTTGCTTTCACGCCTATGTTCTGAATTGGCATTCTAGAACTCCCACGGACTAGGCCTAGGGAATGGTCTACATGGGTAAGTTCCTTGGGTTTCGTATTGTTTACTTTTAATTTTTTTTTTTTATAGATGTTTAGTTAATTGAGCTCCTATATCGGTCCCTCTTATTGGGTATCCATGCAATGAAGTGTGAAGGCCAAGGCATGCAGCCATACATGCAACCATACAACACACCCAACGCATGAGTTGATTGATGAGGTTACATAGTAAGGCTTTTATTCAAACTGTTTGGTACCTTATTTCGTAGTCGCTTATTTTGTCGTCACTGCTTTGTGTTGCCCAGTTGGTCACAGAAGCACAGGCTTCGTCAGGCTGGAGTGGAGGTAGGGATGAGTGATAGACCCTCTGTCCTCCTCCAGGCTCTCCTCTCTTCCTCCTTCTTTCCCCTACGTCCATCCCTGTTTCTCTTAAGTAGTGTGTGTGGGAAATGCCTTTGTTCAGCCTCCATCCAGCTAGGTGTTTCTCATGGTGACGAACTGTCCCAATTCTCCTACTCTTTTCCAGAAATGTTGACTTGCATGATTCCCGGCATGGATTTTAAAGCTTTTTTTTTTTTTTTAACCTTTTATTTAACTAGGCAAGTCAGTTAAGAACAAATTCTTATTTACAATGACGGCCTAGGAACAGTGGGTTACCTGCCTGTTCAGGGGCAGAACGACAGATTTGTACCTTGTCAGCTCGGGGGTTTGAACTTGCAACCTTCCGGTTACTAGTGCAACGCTCTAACCACTAGGCTACCCTAGATGTAAGCATTGGCTGGAGTACATTTCCACCATTGTTAAATCCATGCACGGGTGTAAGTGTACACTTTGGGGGGAGGGTGTAGAATCAGACGCAAACCTTGTCAAATGGGTCTGCGGCTGTCCCGGACTGCGGTTAATTTTCCTCGCTCCCCTTTTTTGGTTTATTTATGTATATATGTAGAAACGTCCCTTTTTCAGGACCCTGTCTTTCAATGATAATTCGTAAATCTAAACTTCACAGCTCTTCATTGTAAAGGGTTTAAACACTGTTTACCATGCTTGCTCAATGAACCTCAATGAACATAAACAATTAGTGAACATGCACCTGTGGAACGGTCATTAAGACACTAAGAGCTTAAAGACTGTAGGCAACGAAGGTCACAGTTATGAAAACTTAGGACACTAAAGAGGCCTTTCTACTGACTCTGAAAAACACCAAAATAAAGATGCCCAGGATCCCTACTCATCTGTGTGAACGTGCTATAGGCATGCTGCAAGGGGGCATGAGGACTGCAGATGTGGCCAGGGAAATAAATGGCAATGTCCGTACTGTGAGATGCAGAAGACAGCGCTACAGGAAGCTGATCGTCCTAGCAGTGGCAGACCACGTGTTACTACAACTGCCCAAGTTACACCAGGAACGCACAATCCCTCCATCAGTGCTCGGACTGTCCGCTATCGGGTGTGAGAGGCTGGACTTAAGGCTTGTACGCCTGTTGTAAGGCAGGTCCTCACCAGAGATCACAGGCAACCACGTTGCCTATGGGCACAAATCCACCTTCACTGGACCAGACAGGACTGGCAAAAAGTGCTCTTCACTGTCTTGTCTCACCAGGGGTGATGGTCGGATTTAAGTTTATCGTCGAAGGAATGAGCGTTACACCGAGGCCTGTACTCTGGAGCGGGATCGATTTTGGAGTTGGAGGGTCCGTAATGGTCTGAGGCGGTGTCACAGCATCATCGGACTTAGCTTTTTGTCATTGCAGGCAATCAACGCTGTGCGTTACAGGGAAGACATCCTCCTCATGTGGTACCCTTCCTGCAGGCTCATCCTGACATGACCCTCCAGCATGACAATTCCACCAGCCATACTGCTTGTTCTTTGTGGGATTTCCTGCAAGACAGGAATGTCAGTGTTCTGCCATGGTCAGCGAAGAGCCCTGCTCTCAATCCCATTGAGCACGTCTGGGACCTGTTGGATCAAAGGGTGAGGGCTAGGGCCATTCCCCCCCCCCAGAAATGTCTGGGAACTTGCATGTGCCTTGGTAACAATCCGCCTTTGGTCCATGTGGCCCAATTTGGGTAAGTCTCGAGACTGGATGACAACATTTTGGAAAACAGTTTAACATCTGTGTTTATCAAGGATGGGTGTGATAGTGAGAACATTGGGTGACATCCTTAACTTTGTTTTTATAAAAGTGCAATTAGTGCTGTGTTCACATCTTTCCTAAAGTAACCTTTGTGAACGACTGTAGTAATTTGAGGTTTCTTCTTTTAGAAAGGACTTAGTCTGGCTTGGTGTGGGTTTACAATCTGAGATGTACAGTTCTTTATAGAAGCGGGAGTAACTAGATCAATTTGGGTTGTGATTTAGTAATTGCAGTTTTAGATTTAATAGTTGCTAAATCAGCTAATTGATCATTACTGCGTAGCTTGTTGTCCAGTGCTGGGTCGATTTACCATGGAAGTAATGGTTGAGTCTTACTCAATGCATGGTACTTTCAGTAAATTAAGTTTAATTTACGGGAAAGAATTTCAATTGATTGTTTAATTTTGTGTAGATTGATTTCCTTTTCTAGTTTAGTTCATGCTGTTTCCAGGTCATGCACATTGGCCGCTGGCTTTAAACTCTACTTTAGTTGGGTAGGTATCCACTTTAAAAGTGAGCCGTGCAAAAGACTCAACCTCTGCCCTCGACTTCTCTTATGTCCTTACAAACAATCTCTCGTATAGTGGCCAACGCTTTCTGTTGTCGGGTGTTGATAGCAGCCATGTTCCCACAAGTGAATTCTGAACGGACAGAATATGCCAGCTGCTGTAGCGAAATAGACCATTGCTATTGTTCCTTGTAATACAGTGAATGTCCCAAACGTTATTGTGATGGTTAAATGTTGACAATTATTTATAAATAAGTCAGTTAATTCATAGTTTTGCTTAAAAAAAAGCCACAGGGAAGCCACGTGTTTCAATGCATGCCACTGGAACCTGAACTACCAAACTGCTCTGCCCTTTGCCCTTTTCTGTGTTCACTTGGGTTGGGTTCAAGAATTGTTTTAAATGTTTATTTCCTTGGTGAGGCACATTAGTTGTTGCTTAGGAATAATTCATTACTAATTCTTCCATTTTCAGGTGGTGTTTCAGTAACACTTCAGTACAATGAAAAACTAAAACATTTGTCTGAGCCCCTTAGGAAAGAGAGCCCTTAGCTCCAAGAATGGGAAATGTATATCCTACTGACAAATATAACTAGTCAGACGCTTGACTTCATTCAATACCTTCAGATAAATAGTTTTACGTGTATGTTTTTTTTCATCAAAGTCGTGGGCAATGGGAAAGATTATTTTCAACAATTTCCCCCAATCAAGGATTCATAGTTTTTTTTTTTTTTTTAATCGAGGAATGCACACTGATATATGTATCAAACTTGTATGTATCAAATACAAAACATTAACCATTCTATTCTTCTCACACCTGCATTGGTTTCAGTTCTCATAACATTTCTGAGCTTGCCTCAGGTTTCCATTAACAAACGTTTGAGAAGAAATACAATGTCAGATTCAGACCCCCTCTTGTTTAAAATGAATAGTTCCTTCATCCCCCTTGTCCATTTGCCTCCCCTGGTGTCTGCTTTCAGAAAAAACAGGGAACCCTCCCTCTGATACATTTCCCGTGTAACATTTGTGACGCCTCTCCTCAATATCCTCACAGAATTAACAGCCTATCATGTCTCTCTGCATGTGCTCCCCATCCCCGTTGCTTGTCTCTGTTCTTAGTGCCTTGCTGTACTCTACAATAACCCCTCCTGTGTGTGCTGTCTTCTCTTCCTCCACTCCTCTTATCCACTCCCTCCTTTTCTCATCTCCCTGCAGTCAAAGCCACCATGCTGTTTAGCAGAAACACCAAAGCCATCATGTGGGGCATGCAGACGCGGGCGGTGCAAGGCATGCTCGACTTTGACTACGTGTGCTCGCGGGACGAGCCTTCTGTGGCGGCCATCGTCTATCCCTTCACGTAGGTTCCTCAAGACTCTTGAGCCCAATTTCCATTCTCCCACAAATCTTTCCTCAAAGTGTGCACTTGTTCACTACCACTCAAGGACTTTAAAATAATTGATTGTTGTAGATGGCCATAAAAATAGAGTACCCTATTGAAAGGCACAGAATTTATTCACAAAAAAAGTTAGAAATGTAAAAAAAAAAAATGTTTAGAGCCAAACTGAGCTTACCAAATGATACAACACATTATCAGAAGCACAGTGCACTTTGTCTCATGTCTGTAGGTCTCACCATTGCTGAGATGTGTATATACATTTTTGTGTCCAAATTCTGGGTCAAAGTGGCCTGAATGCACACATCGGAGTCCGCCCCTGTCATTTTGGTGACATTTTTGGAACAATGGCACGGGTGGACTCTGATTTACAAACCGAAACTAAAATATCTCAAGATAGGAATGTTGTATTAAAATGACATTTTCAGGGGTTATATAAAATTAGCATGTTAAAGTTAAGTATAATTGTGTACAGTGGGGAGAACAGGTATTTGATACACTGCTGATTTTGCAGGTTTTCCTACTTACAAAGCATGTAGAGGTCTAATTTTTATCATAGGTACACTTCAACTGTGAGAGACGGAATCTAAAACAAAAATCCAGAAAATCATGTTTTTTAAGTAATTAATTTGCATTTTATTGCATCTCCCATTCCTCCTCTGGATCATCTAGATGGTCATTGGCAAACTTAATACGGGCCTGGACATGCGCTGGCTTGAGCAGTGGGACCTTGGGTGCGCTGCAGTATTTTAATCCATGACGGCGTAGTGTGTTTGGTTTTCTTTGAGACTGTGGTCCCAGCTCTCTTCAGGTCATTGACCAGGTCCTGCCGTGTAGTTCTGGGCTGATCCCTCACCTTCCTCATGATCATTGATGCCCACAAGGTGAGATCTTGCATGGAGCCCCAGACTGAGGGCGATTGACCATCTTGAACTTCTTCCATTTTCTAATAATTGCGCCAACAGTTGTTGCCTTCTCACCAAGCTGCTTGCCTATTGTCCTGTAGCCCATCCCAGCCTTGTGCAGGTCTACAATTTCATCCCTGATGTGCTTACACAGCTCTCTGTTCTTGGCCATTGTGGAGAGGTTGGAGTCTGTCTGTTTGATTGAATGTGTGGACAGGTGTCTTTTATACAGGTAACGAGTTCAAACAGGTGCAGTTAACCTGTTAGGCCGCCCCATCCCGGATCCGGGATTGTGACTACAGCCTCAAGCTCATTAAATCAAAATCAAATCAAATTTATTTATATAGCCCTTCGTACATCAGCTGATATCTCAAAGTGCTGTACAGAAACCCAGCCTAAAACCCCAAACAGCAAACAATGCAGGTGTAAAAGCACGGTGGCTAGGAAAAACTCCCTAGAAAGGCCAAAACCTAGGAAGAAACCTAGAGAGGAACCGGGCTATGTGGGGTGGCCAGTCCTCTTCTGGCTGTGCCGGGTAGAGATTATAACAGAACATGACCAAGATGTTCAAATGTTCATAAATGACCAGCATGGTCGAATAATAATAAGGCAGAACAGTTGAAACTGGAGCAGCAGCACAGTCAGGTGGACTGGGGACAGCAAGGAGCCTTCATGTCAGGTAGTCCTGGGGCACGGTCCTAGGGCTCAGGTCAGTTGAAACTGGAGCAGGAGCATGGCCAGGTGGACTGGGGACAGCAAGGAGTCCTCATGTCAGGTAGTCCTGGGACATGGTCCTAGGGCTCAGGTCCTCCGAGAGAGAGAAAGAAAGAGAGAAGGAGAGAATTAGAGAACGCACACTTAGATTCACACAGGACACCAAATAGGACAGGAGAAGTACTCCAGATATAACAAACTGACCCTAGCCCCTGACACATAAACTACTGCAGCATAAATACTGGAGGCTGAGACAGGAGGGGTCAGGAGACACTGTGGCCCCATCCGAGGACACCCCGGACAGGGCCAAACAGGAAGGATATAACCCCACCCACTTTGCCAAAGCACATCCCCCACACCACTAGAGGGATATCTTCAACCACCAACTTACCATCCTGAGACAAGGCCGAGTATAGCCCACAAAGATCTCCGCCACGGTACAACCCAAGGGGGGCAACCCAGACAGGCCGACCACAACAGTGAATCAACCCACCCAGGTGATGCACCCCCCAGGGACGGCACGAGAGAGCCCCAGCAAGCCAGTGACTCAGCCCCGTAACAGGGTTAGAGGCAGAGAATCCCAGTGGAAAGAGGGGAACCGGCCAGGCAGAGACAGCAAGGGCGGTTCGTTGCTCCAGAGCCTTTCCGTTCACCTTCCCACTCCTGGGCCAGACTACACTCAATCATATGACCCACTGAAGAGATGAGTCTTCAGTAAAGACTTAAAGGTTGAGACCGAGTTTGCGTCTCTGACATGGGTAGGCAGACCGTTCCATAAAAATGGAGCTCTATAGGAGAAAGCCCTGCCTCCAGCTGTTTGCTTAGAAATTCTAGGGACAATTAGGAGGCCTGCGTCTTGTGACCGTAGCGTACGTGTAGGTATGTACGGCAGGACCAAATCAGAGAGGTAGGTAGGAGCAAGCCCATGTAATGCTTTGTAGGTTAGCAGTAAAACCTTGAAATCAAATCAAATCAAATCAAATTTATTTATATAGCCCTTCGTACATCAGCTGATATCTCAAAGTGCTGTACAGAAACCCAGCCTAAAACCCCAAACAGCAAACAATGCAGGTGTAAAAGCACGGCCCTTGCTTTGACAGGAAGCCAGTGTAGAGAGGCTAGCACTGGAGTAATATGATCAAATTTTTTGGTTCTAGTCAGGATTCTAGCAGCCGTATTTAGCACTAACTGAAGTTTATTTAGTGCTTTATCCGGGTAGCCGGAAAATAGAGCATTGCAGTAGTCTAACCTAGAAGTGACAAAAGCATGGATTAATTTTTCTGCATCATTTTTGGACAGAAAGTTTCTGATTTTTGCAATGTTACGTAGATGGAAAAAGCTGTCCTCGAAATGGTCTTAATATGTTCTTCAAAAGAGAGATCAGGGTCCAGAGTAACGCCGAGGTCCTTCACAGTTTTATTTGAGACGACTGTACAACCATTAAGATTAATTGTCAGATTCAACAGAAGATCTCTTTGTTTCTTGGGACCTAGAACAAGCATCTCTGTTTTGTCCGAGTTTAATAGTAGAAAGTTTGCAGCCATCCACTTCCTTATGTCTGAAACACATGCTTCTAGCGAGGGCAATTTTGGGGCTTCACCATGTTTCATTGAAATGTACAGCTGTGTGTCATCCGCATAGCAGTGAAAGTTTACATTATGTTTTCGAATAACATCCCCAAGAGGTAAAATATATAGTGAAAACAATAGTGGTCCTAAAACAGAACCTTGAGGAACACCGAAATGTACAGTTGATTTGTCAGAGGACAAACCATTCACAGAGACAAACTGATATCTTTCCGACAGATAAGATCTAAACCAGGCCAGAACTTGTCCGTGTAGACCAATTTGGGTTTCCAATCTCTCCAAAAGAATGTGGTGATCGATGGTATCAAAAGCAGCACTAAGGTCTAGGAGCACGAGGACAGATGCAGAGCCTCGGTCCGATGCCATTAAAATGTCATTTACCACCTTCACAAGTGCCGTCTCAGTGCTATGATGGGGTCTAAAACCAGACTGAAGCATTTCGTATACATTGTTTGTCTTCAGGAAGGCAGTGAGTTGCTGCGCAACAGCCTTCTCTAAAATCTTTGAGAGGAATGGAAGATTCGATATAGGCCGATAGTTTTTATATTTTCTGGGTCAAGGTTTGGCTTTTTCAAGAGAGGCTTTATTACTGCCACTTTTAGTGAGTTTGGTACACATCCAGTGGATAGAGAGCCGTTTATTATGTTCAACATAGGAGGGCCAAGCACAGGAAGCAGCTCTTTCAGTAGTTTAGTTGGAATAGGGTCCAGTATACAGCTTGAAGGTTTAGAGGCCATGATTATTATCATTACCATAACGCAACATTAGCGATTTCTGAAAATTGCAAAATAAATGAAATAAATATGCCTGTCCTCAAGCTTATCCTTTTCTTAACAATCCTGTCGTCTCAGATTTTCAAAATATGCTTTAGAACCAGAGAAAATCAATAATTTGTGTAAGAGTGGTGATAGCTAGCGTAGCATTTAGCGTTAGCATTTAGCACGCAACATTCACAAAAACCAGCAAAGGGATCAAATAAAATAATTTACCTTTGAAGAACTTCAGATGTTTCAATGAGGAGACTCTCAGTTACATAGCAGATGTCCAGTTTTTCCTGAAAGATGCTTGTGTAGGACACAACGTTCCGTTTTGTTACTATGCATTTGGCTACCGAAACTAACCGAAAATTCAGTCACCTAAACGTCGAACTTTTTCCGAATTAACTCCATAATATCGACTGAAACATGGAAAACGTTGTTTGAATCAATCCTCAAGGTGTTTGGTCATATATCTCTTCATTGAAATGCCAGTCCTAGAAGCGTGCATTCTTCTCTGATTCGGATGGAAAAATACTGGGACCTGACTTTTGCGCACCAATTTCCACGCAGACACCATGCGGGACACTTGGTAATTGTAGGCTCTTATGGCCAATCTTCCAATGATATGCCTACAAATACGTCACAATGCTGCAGACACCTGGGGGAAACGATAGGAAGTGTCCGTTGATTCCTGTGGCATTCACAGCCATATAAGGAGATCATGGAAAACGTGCCTTCAGAAATCCTGTTGATTTCCTGGTCACTCAAACATCTTGGTTTTGCCTGTAGATATTGTTCTATGGCACTCACAGTGAAAATCTTTGCAGTTCTGGAAACGTCAGAGTGTCTTCTTTCCAAAACTATCAATTCCAAGCATAGTCGAGCATCTTTTCGTGACAAAATATCGCGCTAAAAACGGGCACGTCTTTTTATCCAAAAATGAAATACTGCCCCTAGAGTTCTAACAGGTTAATACAGGTAATGAGTGGAGAACAGGAGGGCTTCTTAAAGAAAAACTAACAGGTCTGTGAGTCGGAATTCTTACTGGTTGGTCGGTGATCAAATACTTATGTCATGCAATAAAATGCAAATGAATTATTTCAAAATCACACAATGTGATTTTCTGGATTTGTCTTAGGTACACTTCAACTGTGAGAGACGGAATCTATGATAAAAAATTACAGACCTCTACTTGCTTTGTAAGCAGGAAACACTGCCGATTTTGCAGGTTATCAAATACTTGTTCTCCCCACTGTATACACACACACACACACACACACACACACATATACTGCTCAAAAAAATAAAGGGAAAACTTAAACAACACAATGTAACTCCAAGTCAATCACTCTTATGTGAAATCAAACTGTCCACTTAGGAAGCACCGCTGATTGACAATAAATGTCACATGCTGTTGTGCAAATGGAATAGACAACAGGTGGAAATTATAGGCATTTAGCAAGATACCCCCAATAAAGGAGTGGTTCTGCAGGTGATGACCACAGACTACTTCTCAGTTCCTATGCTTCCTGGCTGATGCATGGAGGCGCTACCAGGAGATAGGCCAGTACATCAGGAGACGTGGAGGAGGCCGTAGGAGGGCAACAACCCAGCAGCAGGACCGCTACCTCCGCCTTTGTGCAAGGAGGAGCAGGAGGAGCGCTGCCAGAGCCCTGCAAAATGACCTCCAGCAGGCCACAAATGTGCATGTGTCTGCTCAAACGGTCAGAAACAGACTCCATGAGGGTGGTATGAGGGCCCGACGTCCACAGGTGGGGGTTGTGCTTTACAGCCCAACACCGTGCAGGACGTTTGGCATTTGCCAGAGAACACAAAGATTGTCAAATTCGCCACTGGCGCCCTGTGCTCTTCACAGATGAAAGCAGGTTCACACTGAGCAGGTGATAGTCTGGAGACGCTGTGGAGAATGTTCTGCTGCCTGTAACATCCTCCAGCATGACAGGTTTGGCGGTGGGTCAGTCATGGTGTGGGGTGGTATTTCTTTGGGGGGGCGCACAGCCCTCCATGTGCTCGCCAGAGGTAGCCTGACTGCCGTGAGGTACTGAGATGAGATCCTCAGACCCCTTGTGAGGCCATATGCTGGTACGGTTGGCCCTGGGTTCCTCCTAATGCAAGACGATGCTAGACCTCATGTGGCTGGAGTGTGTCAGCAGTTCCTGAAAGAGGAAGGCATTGATGCTATGGACTGGCCCGCCCGTTCCCCAGACCTGAATCCAATTGAGCAGATCTGGGACATCATGTCTCGCTCCATCCACCAACAGACTGCACCACAGACTGTCCAGGAGTTGGCGGATACTTTAGTCCAGGTCTGGGAGGAGATCCCTCAGGAGACCATCTGCCACCTCATCGGGAGCATGCCCAGGCGTTGTAGGGAGGTCATACAGGCACGTGGAGGCCACACACACTACTGAGCCTCATTTTGACTTGTTTTAAGGACATTACATCAATGTTGGATCAGCCTGTAGTGTGGTTTTCCACTTTAATTTTGAGTGTGACTCCAAATCCAGACCTCCATAAATTTGATTTCCATTGATGTTTGTGTGATTTTGTCAGCACATTCAACTATGTAAAGAAAAAAGTATTTAATAAGAATATTTATTCATTCAGATCTAGGATGTGTTATTTTAGTGTTCCCTTTATTTTTTTGAGCAGTGTATATATAGATATAGATATATATAGAGAGAGAGAGTGAGTAAGAGAGAATTATGGGCTGAACATTTCCTTAACCCATTGATGTTACTCATTTTCCATTTTGGATGTCCTCTGTTTACTTAGGTCAATGTGAATCATCTATGCATTCTAGCTAGCTACTACTGTATTACCCATGTTCACTTCTGGTGAGTTTTTCCCTGCCCCGTAATTCTGGCAATCCATGAACATGAAGTACCCTAAAGATTAATAGATGATAGTGTGGCCCAAAAAAGGTCAGACTACAGCAAGTATGGCCAATAAAACCAAAAAAGAGATCAATCATCTTTTATCAAGTCTATCTGATGCAACATTTACTAATGTAAAGATAAAGAAAACAGAGGGCATGTACAGTTAGTCAAAGTTCATGTACACCTAGTCCAAATTAATTTAAACTTAGTTTTTCACAATTCCTGACATTTAATCCTCGTAAATATCCCCTGTTTTAGGTCAGTTAGGATCACAACTTTATTTTAAGAATGTGAAAATAATAGTAGTGATTGAATTATTTCAGCTTTTATTTCTTTCATCACATTCCCAGTGGGTCAAACGTTTGCATACACTCAATTAGTATTTGGTAGCATTGCCTTTAAATTGTTTAACTTGGGTCAAATGTTTTGTATAACCTTCCACAAGCTTCCCACAATAAATTGGGTGAATTTTGTCCCATTCCTCCTGACAAAGCTGGTGTAACTGAGTCAGGTTTGTAGGCCTCCTTGCTTGTACACGCTTTTTCAGTTCTGCCCACACATTTTCTATAGGATTGAGATGAGAGCTTTGTGATGGCCACTCCAATACCTTGACTTTGTTGTCCTTAAGCCATTTTGCCACAACTTTGGAAGTATGCTTGGAGTCTTTGTCCATTTGGAAGACTCATTTACCTCCAAGCTTTAATTTGATGTCTTGAAATGTTGCTTCAATTTATCCACATACTTTTCCTTTCTGATGATGACATCTATTTTGTGAGATGCACCAGTCCCTCCTGCAGCAAAGCACCCACACAACATGATGCTGCCACCCCCGTACTTCACTGTTGGGATGGTGTTCTTTGGCTTGCAAGCATCCCCCTTTTTCTTCCAGACATAACGATGGTCATTATTGCCAAACAGTTCTATTTTTGTTTCATCAGACCAGAGGACATTTCTCCAAAAAAGTACAGTCTTTGTCCCCATGTGCAGTAGCAAACCGTAGTCTGGCTTTTTTATGGCGGTTTTGGAGCAGTGGCTTCCTTGCTGAGCGGGCCTTTCAGGTTATGTCGATATAGGACTCGTTTTACTGTGGATATAGATACTTTTGTACCTGTTTCTTCCAGCATCTTCACAAGGTCCTTTGGTTGCTGTTCTGCAGTGATTTGCACTTTTCGCACAAAAGTATGTTCATCTCTAGGAGACTGAATGTGTTTCCTTCCTGAGCGTTTTGTCGGCTGTGGTCCCATGGTGTTTATACTTGCTTACTATTGTTTGTACAGATGAACGTGGTACCTTCAGGCGTTTGGAAATTGCTCCCAGGGATGAACCAGACTTGTGGAGGTCTACCATTTTTTTTCTGAGGTCTTGGCTGATTTCTTTTGATTTTCCCATGATGTCAAGCAAAGAGGCACTGAGTTTGAAGGTAGGCCTTGAAATACATCACAGGTACACCTCCAATTAGCTCAAATGATGTCAATTAGCCTATCGGAAGCTTCTAAATCCATGACACATTTTTCTGGAATTTTTCAAGCTGTTTAAATGTAAAGCTTCCCTTAAAGACACAACATAACAATTAGGGCTGAGCTTGCTTAATGCAGGGTGCATCATCTAGTATGCACCTGTAATTAAAAATGTATACCGTAATTTCCGGACTATAAGCCGCTACTTTATTCCCATGCTTTGAACCTCGCAGTTTATACAATGACGCGGCTAATTTATGGATTTTTCCCGCTTTCACAAGATTCATGCCGCCAAAAACTGAGCACCGTCACATAATGTGACGTAAATCGAGCACGCTCAAACTTCCCATCATTCTGATTACGGTAGTAATTTTGTCACCCTCACCATGGCAAAGACACGGAGAAATGCGTATGATGCAGCTTTCAAGTTGAAGGCGATCGATCTGGCTGTTGGAAAAGGAAATAGAGGTGCTGCACGGGAGCTTGGCCTGAATGAGTCGATGATAAGACGTTGGAAACAGCAGTGTGAGGAACTGACTCAGTGCAAAAAGACAAAAGCTTTCAGAGGGAAGAGAAGCAGAAGGCCCAAAGTATTTGCAGCCACTCGACAATAGTGTAAATCGTGCATTTAAAGGTGGCGCTCCTTGTTCAGTGGTAGGCTTGGATGACAAGTGGGGAGTCAATCACCACCTTCCGGAGACACCTGAAACCCCACCTCTTTAAGGAATACCTAGGATAGGATAAAGTAATCCTTCTCACCCCCCCCAATCCACTATCATCAACGGGTTTCGAAAGGCTGGACTGCTGCGTGTTGAAGGGGCAGCATGAGCTCAGCGGGGTATTTGCCTCCGGATGAAAGTGACGAGAGCGACAATGAAAACGATCCAACATCGGATGAAGCAATTCTGAGGCTATTCAACTCCGACACCGAAGGAGTTGACTTCAGTGGTTTCAGTGCACAGGAGGAGGAAGATAATGACTTTCTAGGTAGGCTACTGTTTGAATTTTTTGTTACAAGCCGTGTTTCGTTTAAAGGCAGTGTAAAATTTATTTGTTTCAATGTACCGGTAGGCACCTGCGGCTTATAGATATGTGCGGCTTATTTATGTACAAAATACATATTTTTTTAAATAATTCAGTGGGTGCGGTTTATATTCAGGTGCGCTTAATAGTCCAGCAATTACGGTACACACAGTATACACTGAGTGTACAAAACATTAAGGACCCCTTCCTAATATTGAGTTGCACCCACCCCTTTTGCCCTCAGAAAAGCCTAAATTTGTCAGGGCATGGACTCTACAAGGTGTCGAGTTTTCCACTGGGACGCTGGCCCATGTTGACTCCAACGCGTCCCACAGTTGTGACAAGCCGGCTGGATTTCCTTTGGGTGCTGGACCATTCTTAAAACACACAGGAAACTGTTGAGCGTAAACAACCCAGCAGTGTTGTAGTTCTTGACATAAAGCAGTGCGCCTGGCACCTACTACCATACCCTGTTAAAAGCACTTATATTGTCTTGCCCATTCACCCTCTCATTGGAGCATATACACAATCCATTTCTCAAGGCTTAACAATCCTTCTTTAACCGGTTTGCTCCCTTTCATCTTTCAATGCCAAGAGTCTATGTAGCCATTTGATTAGCTGTTCAGGATTCTTATGGCTTGGGGGTAGAAGCTGTTGAGAAGCCGTATGGACCTAGAATTGATGCTCTGGTACCACTTGCTGTGTGGTAGCAGAGAGACATCAAGGAACTTAATGCTTTCAACCTGCTCCACTACAGCCCCGCCGATGAGAATGGGGACGTGCTCGCTCTCCTTTTCCTGTAGTCCACAATCATCTCCTTTGTCTTGATCATGTTGAGAGAGAGGTTGTTGTCCTGGCGCTACACGGCCAGGTCTCTGACCTCCTCCCTATAGGCTGTCTCATCGTTGTCGGTGATCAGGCCTATCAAATCAACATTAATTGGTCACATACACGTGTTCAGCAGATGTTATTGTGGGTGTAGCGAAATGCTTGTCCCACTGTTGACATCAGCAAACTTAATGATGTTGGGAGTCATGCCTGCTCAGTACAGGAGGGTACTGAGCACGCACCCCTGAGGGGCTCCCATGTTGAGGATCAGTGGCGGATGTGGTGTTACCTACCTTTACCACCTGGGGGGTGGCTCGTCAAGACGTCCAGGATCCAGTTGCAGAGGGAGGTGTTTTGTCCCACGGTCCTTAGCTTAGTGATGAGCTTTGAGGGCACTATGTTGTTGTCAATGAAGGTGTTCCTTTTGTCCAGGTATCCTGCAAATACATTGTATAACCCGCCAGCTGTATGTTATTCATGTCGTCGTTCAGCCACAACTCTGTGAAACATAATACAGTTTTTAACGTCTCGTTGGTAGGATATATGTGCTTGTAGTTTGTCTATTTTATTGTCTAATGATTGTACGTTGGCTAATAGGATGGATGGTAAAGGCAAATTACCCACACACCGACGGATCCTTACAAGGCACCCTGACCGTCGTCCTCTCTCTGTCTCTTTCTCCTGTGACTGACGGGGATAAGTGCCTTATCAGGTGTCTGGAGTAAATCTCTCGTCCAACTCGTTAAATAAGAAAAACATATGTATTGGATCCTTAAAAAATACAACTTTTACATAAACTGCAAGGTAATCTATAAAATGGGCTGATGGTGAAGTAGACATACTCGGTATTCATATCACAAAAGATATAAATAAGCTCTCCACAATGAATTTCAATAGGAAACTTGTGAAAATAGACAAGATCCTGCAACCATGGAGAGGTAAATACCTGTCTATTTATGGAAAAATTGCCCTAATTAAACCAACTATATCTGTTTACTCGCTTACATATGGCACTGCCTACTCCTGATTCGTTTTTCAAATCCTATATCTGGGACGCTAAAACAGACAATAAAACGTGCCTATCTATATAATGAATATGAATTGGGTGGGTTGAGATTATTAAATATAAAATCACTAAACCTCTCTAGAAGCTTCACTCATTCAAAAGTTGTATTTGAACCCTAAATGGTTCTCAAGTAGATTACTAAGAAAAGCTCATACATTGTTTAAAAATGGCCTTTGTGCAGATTGCCATGTCTCATTTTCGATGAATTGAAAATTATACTTTGAAAAAAACTCTATCAAACAAACTTACATTTTGTCACCCTGAAAAGATAAAACCAATATTATGGCTCAACTCAAATGTGCTGATTTGATGAAATACCTGTATTTATGGGAAAGATGTTTGAAAATGGATTTGTTCTTAAGTAAATATTGTAAATTTGAGTGGTAGTGTTATGTCCTTCATGGAGTTATCAGAATTGTACGGAAAGGTCTGCTCAATCCAAGAGTACAACCAATTTGATTACAGCATTGCCCCAAAAATGGAGGAGGCGGGTGTTAGTGAACTGGTCTGTCTGCCCAATATAAAGGGTCAAAACTGGCGGAGGAATAAAAATAACATAAATAGGAAAGTATACCAGTTTCATTTGAGGACCAGGATGTTGACAACTGTGCCATACGGATTGCAAAATAGTTGGGAAGAGATTTTTGATGTACCGATTCTGTCGTATGAGTTGATATATAAAACGCAAGATTTCGTGCTTTTCAGCTAAAATTATTATATAAGATTTCTTGCCACCAACAAAATGTTGAATATTTGGGGCATGAAATCATTGAAGCTCTGCAGATTTTGTTGTGAGGTTACAGAATCGAAAGACCATTTATTTTGGTATTGCCCTCGGGTAGCCTGTTTCTGGTCTCAGGTTCAGGAATGGCTGAAAATGCATAGCATTGATCTAAAATTGACCATAGAAATAGTACTGTTTGGACATCTGGAGAGACCAGGTCAGTCAATTGCTCATACTCTTAGTAAAAGTAATTATCTTCAACTGGATTCTATTCGATAAGAAATTGTACGTTAAACATCACAGCATAGTTGAAAGATATGTGTTGCGTAGAAACACGAAGTGGGAGGCCAGCAGAGATGGATGGGATGGGCTGAGGGAAGCTGAGGGTTGGTATGTGGAATTGGAGACGAGTGGGAGTGGAGTTGCTATGTGAGCGAGAGAATGATGGTCAAAGATAAAAGGAATAGTCTGCAATCTAGCTGCACTTGAATTCGTTTGACTTTATTTTCGATTGACATTTCTTTGTATATGTCCATACAAATTATGCCAGATTTCGACCGACTGAGAAACGCTGCCTGGCTGTCTGGTCCCAACAATTTTTTTTAAACAATTGTTGCAAAAGTCAGACAGCGAGGTTTATACAAATTAGAGCCAAGGATAAATAGATTTAGCAAACTTCCTAAGTTAGGAAGTATAAATGGTATTCATCAAGCTAGCCAGCTAGTTAAACCGAGCCTGTTTGTCCCATTGACTTATTAGCATGGCTTTCAGTTAGCAAGCTAATCGATTAGCATGCGCACCACTGGATATTTTCGACAGGTGAACATTACAAACTGAACACTGTATGTAATGGTAGGTAGGTGTGTGTGTGTGTGTGTAACATATATATTGATAAAATATTATAGTGAAGCCACATGAGATGGCCAACATTTCACTCTAACATAGCTAATGATTTTCTCTCACTTATTTCAAAAACGGTCAGCATGTGTTAAAAAATAACTTTGAACAGCAGACTGATTACATGACCATTATCTGCGCTCTGATTGCAGGATTCATAAAAATGGCCCACTAGGTGGCACTGCCGATCAGGATTCCCCAGATAATGAAAAGCTGCTCATATTCAAAATCAAATAGTTGCAGTAACGACTGCTGGGCTGGCAACAATGCATGACAATATCGCCTCCAAAAAGTTGTCATGGCCTTTATTATCTGGGGAATCTTGATCGGCAGCGCCACCTAGTGTGCAATTTTTAGGAATCCTCCAATCAGAGCGGAGATATTGGTTATGTGATTCGTCTGCTTTTCCGAACTATGGCCGCTATTTTTATGCTGAAGTAAGAAAGAATCTAATCCTATGTTGGAGTGAAATGTTGGCCATTCACGTCTCGTGGCTTTACTACAGTATTGTATCATAATATGTTAATACATACAGTACCAGTCAAAAGTTTGGACACCTACTCATTGCAGGGTTTTTCTTTATAATTTATATTTTCTACATTGTAGAATAATAATGAAGACATCAAAACTATGGAATAACACACATTGAGTCATGTAGTAACCAAAAAAGTGTTAAACAAATCAAAATATATTTGAGATTCATCCAAGTAGCCACCCTTTGCCTTTATGACAGCTTGGCGTTCTCTCAAACAGCTTCAGCTGGAATGCTTTTCTTGAAGTTCCCACGTGTATTCTAGTCACATCTCGTGCATCAACCAGACTAATCTTATTTTATTTTAATTTTTACCTTTATTTTACTAGGCAAGTCAGTTAAGAACAAATTCTTATTTTCAATGACGGCCTAGGAACAGTGGGTTAACTGCCTGTTCAGGGGCAGAACGACAGATTTGTACCTTGTCAGCACGGGGATTTGCAACCTTTCGGTTACTAGTCCAACGCTCTAACCACTAGGCTACCCTGCCGCCCCAGGGCAATCCATCTTTGTTTCCCAAATCCAAAATGGACTCTAATGAACTGAGAGAATGTATTCTTAGAATACTAATTGTTAATCCAGTTGAAGTGATTTGAATAATAATATTTGATCAGACTGGTAATAAGTGGTGTGTTTATTGATGTAGCTATGTGTGACTGTTCTCAGCGGGGACCACAAGCAGAAGTTCTACTGGGGCCACAAGGAGATCCTGATTCCTGTTTATAAGAACATGGCCGACGCCATGAAAAAGCACCCCGAAGTGGACGTGCTTATAAGCTTTGCCTCGCTCCGCTCCGCCTTTGACAGCACCATGGAAACCATGCAGTACTCACAGGTACGACTTATTTAGTTTTATTTTTTTAAAGCTTTTTCTCAAGTTATGGCTTCCTTTGGCAGAGATAGGCTGGGGGGTACCCTTATAATGACAAATATAGTCAAAATCCACATCCAAGGACATGTGTATCGATGGCTCTTGTCGAAGCTAATGTAGCCTTGCAGAGTTATATCACCTACTCTGACACAGGAAGTAACTGTCAACCTTCAACCATAATAGCGGATTAGGATTACCCTGGGGCGGCAGGGTAGCCAACTCGATCATCAAGTTTGCGGACGACACAACAGTGGTAGGCTTGATTACCAACAACGACGAGACGGCCTACAGGGAGGAGGTGAGGGCCCTCGGAGTGTGGTGTCAGGAAAATAACCTCACACTCAACGTCAACAAAACTAAGGAGATGATTGTGGATTTCAGGAAACAGCAGAGGGAACACCCCCCCCGATCCACATCGATGGAACAGTAGTGGAGAGGGTAATAAGTTTTAAGTTCCTCGGCATACACATCACAGACAAACTGAATTAGTCCACTCACACAGACAGCGTCGTGAGGAAGGCGCAGCAGCGCCTCTTCAACCTCAGGAGGCTGAAGAAATTTGGCTTGTCACTAAAAGCACTCACAAACTTCTACAGATGCACAATCGAGAGAATCCTGGCGGGCTGTATCACCGCCTGGTACGGCAACTTCTCCGCCCACAACCGCAAGGCTCTCCAGAGGGTAGTGAGGTCTGCACGCATAACCGGGGGCAAACTACCTGCCCTCCAGGACACCTACACCACTCGATGTCACAGGAAGGCCATAAAGATCATCAAGGACAACAACCACCCGAGCCACTGCCTGTTCACCCCGCTATCATCCAGAAGGCGAGGTCAGTACAGGTGCATCAAAGCTGGGACCAAGAGACTGAAAAACAGCTTCTATCTCAAGGCCATCAGACTGTTAAACAGCAACCACTAACACTGAGTGGCTGCTGCCAACACACTGACTCAACTCCAGCCACTTTAATAATGGGAATTGATGGGAAATTATGTAAAATATATCACTAGCAACTTTAAACAATGCTACCTAATATAATGTTTACATACCCTACATTATTCATCTCATATGTATACGTATATACTGTACTCTATATCATCTACTGCATCCTTATGTAATACATGTATCACTAGCCACTTTAACTATGGCACTTTGTTAACATACTCACTCATCTCATGTGTATATACTGTACTCGATACCATCTACTGTATCTTGCCTATGCCGCTCTGTACCATCACTCATTCATATATCTTCATGTACATATTCTTTATCCCCTTACACTTGTGTATAAGAAAGTAGTTTTGGAATTGTTAGTTAGATTACTTGTTGGTTATTACTGCATTGTCGGAACTAGAAGCACAAGCATTTCGCTACACTCGCTACACTCGCATCAACATATGCTAACCATGTGTATGTGACAAATCAAATTTGATTTGATTAGCAAAATAGAAAGCTGTTATGGCCAATGTCTTAGACCAAGCAGTTATGTCCCTTGTCATTCGAGGACATGTTGACCGTACTTGTTTGAATGCTCTTAATAATGAATTTACTTTTGTTACTCCAGATCCACACCATCGCCATCATAGCTGAGGGCATCCCTGAAGCCCAGACAAGGAAGCTGATCAAGAGGGCAGATGAGAAAGGCATCACAATCATCGGCCCAGCCACGGTAAGCACTTCACTAATAACATGCAATATTGAAACACAATATGGCTGCATTTGACTGTTTGAGCATTAACGTGTGTTTGTCATTGTGTGTCTCTGACATATCGCTGGTCCCTGCAGAGAGCATAACAACCCGTGCCTAACCTCCATCACTCCTGTGTCCTAACCAGGTTGGAGGCATCAAACCCGGCTGCTTCAAGATCGGGAACACGGGTGGAATGCTGGACAACATCTTGGCATCCAATCTGTACCGGCCAGGCAGCGTGGCCTACGTGTCCCGCTCAGGAGGCATGTCCAACGAGCTCAACAACATCGTCTCCCACGCTACAGATGGCGTCTACGAGGGCGTGGCCATCGGAGGTGACCGGTGAGGAAGATTAGGGAGAGGAGAGGTCAGAGGGCAAATGGCAAACTAGAGAATCTAATCCAATAGGGATGAATAGATCCACTTTATTTCACTGGAGCTATCATTCAGGGCATGTATTCTCAAAGCATCTCAGAGGCAGGAGTACTGATCTAGGATACGTTTTGCCTTTAAAATTATAATGGTTTAGGTGGGACCTGATCCTAGATCAGCACTCCTACTCTGAGACGCTTTGTCAATAGAAGCCCAAGTTTTGACTTTAATTGTAAGGTGGTTATTATGTACTCGATGATAATCTAATAACTTCTACTTTTTCTTTAAAACAAGTTCCTCTACTAAAGCACCATTTGCATTGACCTGTAGCTATCCAGGTTCAACGTTCATGGACCATGTGATCCGCTACCAGGACACTCCAGGAGTGAAGATGATCGTGATGCTTGGAGAGGTGAACCTTTTATTGGCACTACCAACTTGTTTTTACCAGCGTTGATTCTAATATCTGTATAATGTCTTACAGGTCCAGAACAGTCATTTTCACATAAAATAGCTTTTTGAGTGACTAAAATATCACCCATAATATTTGGGGGGGGATAGAAATGCAAAACATTTGAGAAAAGGTACTTTCTCTTATGGCTAACTACCAGGAAGTATGAAAAGACAGGCTGAGTGGGTTGCAATGATTGACAGCTCTTTGCAAGGTCGATGCAGTGAGTAAAAGCTAATTTGGTGATACACAAAGCATCTCAAACAACATTGAAATTGCATCAATAGCCAGGTTTCCATCCCAAATATATATAAATGTTCTTTGCAACATGAACTTTACTCGTAAGCTGTTGGCTGGAGCGCACTCGCTATATAACGCACATTTGTTTTGTGGGAGGTGGGAAAATGCGCATGTCAGTTTTTTGGGGATTTGTTTGGGGGATGCTGTATTGGACTCTACAGGATCGGTGGGTTATCGTAATGCGATAAGCGTAAGGTTGAAATTAACATTTCCCAGGACATAGACAGATCTGACATTAATCTAACTGCACTGTCCAATTTACAGTGAAATAATACCATGTTATTGTTTGAGTAGAGTGCACAGTTATGAACTTGAAAAGATATGAATAAACCAATTAGGTACATTTGGGCAGTCTTGATACAACATTTTTAACAGAAATACAATGGTTCATTGGCTCAGTCTGAAACTTTGCACATACACTGCTACCATCTAGTGGCCAAAATCTAAGTTGTGCCTTGGCTGGAATAATACATTATGGACAATCTCTTGCATTTCAAAGATGATGGTACAAAAAAAACATATTTTTTCTCTATCTTTTACCAGATCTAATGTGTTATTCTCCTCTCATTTCACATTCCCACTAACTTCAAAGTGTTTCCTTTCAAATGGTATCAAGAATATGCATATCCTTGCTTCAGGTCCTGAGCTACAGGCAGTTACTTTTGGGTATGTCATTTTAGTTTAAAATTGAAAAAAAGGGTTGGATCCTTATTAATAGTTTTGCCACATTTTTTGCAGTATTACTTTGGTGCCTTGTTGCAAACAGGATGCATGTTTTGGAATATTTTTATTCTGTACAGGAGTCCTTTTTACTCTGTCACTTAGGTTAGTATTGTGGAGTAACTACAATGTTGTTGATCCATCCTCAGTTTTCTCCTATCACAGCCTTTAAACTCGAACTGGTTTAAAGTCACCATTGGCCACCTGGTGAAATCCTTCCTCTCTGGCAACTTGAGTTAGGAAGGATGCCTGTATCTTTTTAGTGACTGGGTGTATTGATACACAATCTAAAGTGTAATTAATAACTTCACCGTGCTCAAAGGGATATTCAATGTCTGCTTTATTATTATTATTATCCCTGGTCTTTGTGTTTGAAACTCACTGAGAGACTGAGACCTTTACAGATAATTGTATGTGTGAGGTACAGAGATCAATTCATCAAAAATCATGTTAAACACTTATTGCACACAGTGAGTCCATGCAATTTGTGACTTGTTAAGCACATTTTTACTCCTGGACTTAGGCTTGCCATAACAAAGGGTTTGAATACTTATTGACTCAAGGAATTTCAGCTTTTCTTTTATCAATTTCAAAAAATTCAGAAAAACATAATTCAACTTTGA
The DNA here is from genome assembly GCF_023373465.1 of Oncorhynchus keta. NCBI lineage: Eukaryota > Metazoa > Chordata > Actinopteri > Salmoniformes > Salmonidae > Oncorhynchus > Oncorhynchus keta. Next base: position 41,367,132 of record NC_068444.1, on the reverse strand, counting down.
CATTATGGTGTATTGATAGGCCAGGGAATTTTGAAATGTTTTAATCCATCTTAAATTCAGGCTGTAAAACATGGAAAAAGTCAAGGGGTGTGAATACTTTCTGAAGGCATTGTATATAAACCACGGCCCTCTGCCAACACGCTTTCTCCAATGTTGGTTACGTAGCGGATCTTATAAAATAATGTCATGTTGGTGTATTAAAATGAGTTAGTGATATCACCATATTCCCTTAAAAATCCCACTTCCTGAATTTAAGTGTTTGACATGGGGGAGGGTACTGACCAATACATTTATGTACTTGTAGTAGACGCAAGTCATTTGTCATATTTTGATCACCATACTTTGGTATGGTTTCATCCAAATATCATCCAATATAATTTACAATGTTTCTATTTATTAGATTTCTCCATTAACTAATATTTCTATTAGATTGTGTAAATTATCCTCCAGATTTATATCTATTTACAAAATATCCTACATTTACACCCTCTTTCTCTTCTCTCTCCCTTGTGTAGATCGGAGGCACAGAAGAGTATAAAGTCTGTCAAGGCATCAAGGAGGGCAGGATAACCAAGCCGGTGGTGTGCTGGTGTATAGGAACCTGTGCGACCATGTTCTCCTCGGAGGTCAGTCGGCCGGTTTGGTAATGTGTCTAGGGAGAACTTATCAGGGATTCAAACTCGCCACTTTCAGGTGAATCATGTAGATGGGTAAAAAAAAATACGTTTCTGGAAGAGCGAGCGAGAGTGAGTGTACACCCATTGAGCAATGAGTGCTTCATCCAATATCACGTGACAGCTGTGAGCAGCCAACCACATCCCCTTACCAGCAATTAGCCTAGCCTACTCTGCTGTTTCTCTTTGTCCATTCTTTCTGCGCATCTCCATCCGTTTTAAAATGTTATTTAGACGTAACGGCGAGCTGGGTTGTCTGTCGTTAAATGTGTAATTATTGGAGCGGCTCACTACGCGAGCGAAGAGGATGCGTGGGTGTCTTTTCATTTCGTCTGTATGAACAAGCAGGCCCGTGCTTGGAGCATGGTAATACCCATTTTAAGAAACACTCAATGAGTAATGATAACTTGGCTATATACAAGGGTACCAGTACCGAGTCGATGTGCAGGGTTACCAGGTAATTGACGTAAATATGTACATATAACTAGGGATTTTTCCCAGTGAACTAAAACGTGCAAGGGTAAAAATGGAATATGCTGGATCATGGAAACTCATTCCTGTGTGTTTTATCGAAGGTCATGGAAAAGATTATGGTTTTCGAGACGATTTAAATTTTATTTTTCCTTACATATAACCTACTATATGAGCTCCAATCTGGCTTTTGGAAATCCCATTCCACTGACACTTGCCTAGTATATGTTAGATCTCCAAAAGGCATTTGATACAGTGCATCATGAGATTCTGTTTTTAAAACTAAGTCATGGGCTTTAACAACTTAGCTATGAAATGGGTTAGATCTTATCTGCAAGGATGAAAACTAATGGTAGATTGGACCCGGTCGAAACCCATAACCTTTAACTGGGGGTGTAACCCAAGGGAGTGTGCTGGGTACACTTTGTTGTATATAAATGATTTGAAATCTGCCTGTACGTGTGACCGTTTCCTCTATGCAGGTGATTCTGCACTGTGGGTTTCGCACAAAGACAAAAATGTGGTTGAAAGCCCTCAGTGCTGAACTTCTGAATGTTAGTTGGCTATATGGCTATATGGCTATATCATACTCTTGCGCAGACATTTAGAAACTAAACATGACAATTTGAAAAATAAGCCACGTGAGCTTTTTGAGCGAGAATGAAGACTACTTTTGAGTAGTAAGCAACAGATACCATTAATAAGAAGGGGCTAGAAGCGTCTTATATGGTGAGCTACCGGTGGCTAGGACAGGCAAGCCTGGGACAATTGAAACATTTAAACTCAGTTTTTCACAATTCCTGACATTTAAACCTAGTAAATATTCCTTGTCTTAGGTCAGTTAGGATCTCAACTTTATTTTAAGAATGTGAAATGTCAGAATAATAGTAGAGAATTATTTATTTCAGCTTTTAATTCTTTCATCACATTCCCAGTGGGTCAGAAGTTTACATGCTACCAAATACTAATTGAGTGTATTGCCTTTAAATTGTTTAACTTGGGTCAAATGTTTCGGGTAGCCTTCCACAAGCTTCCCACAATAAGTTGGGTGAATTTTGGCTCATTCCTCCTGACAGAGCTGGTGTAACGGAGTCAGATTTGTAGGCCTTCTTGCTCGTACACGCTTTTTCAGTTATGCCCACATATTTTCTATAGGATTGAGGTCAGGGCTTTGTGATGTCCACAATACCTTTACTTCGTTGTCCTTAAGCCATTTTGCCACAACTTTGGAAGTATGCTTGGGGTCATTGTCCATTTGGAAGACCCATTTGCAACCAAGCCTTACCTTCCTGACAGATGTCTTGAGATGTTGCTTCAATATATCCACATAATGTTCCTGCCTGATGATGCCATCTATTTTGTGAGGTGCACCAGTCCCTCCTGCAGTAAAGCACCCCCACAACATGATGCTAGCACCCCCGTGCTTCACGTTTGGGATGGTGTTCTTCGGCTTGCAAGCCTCCCCCTTTTCCTCCAAACATAACAGTGGTTATTGTGGCCAAACGGTTCTATTTTTGTTTCATCAGACCAGTGGATATTTCTCCAAAAAAATACTATTTTTGTCCCCATATGCAAAGCAAACCGTAGTCTGGCTTTTTTATGGTGGTTTTGGAGCAGTGCCTTTCAGGTTATGTCGATATAGGACTCGTTTTACTGTGGATATAGATACTTTTGTACCTGCTTCCTCCGGCATCTTCACAAGGTCCTTTGCTGCTGTTCTGGGATTGATTTGCACTTTTCGCACCAAATTACGTTCATCTCTTGGAGACAGAATGCGTCTCCTTTCTTTCCTTATGACGGCTGCGTGGTCCCATGGTGTTTGTACAGATGAACGTGGTACCTTCAGGCATTTGGAAATTGCTCCCAAGGATGAACCAGACTTGTGGAGGTCTACAATTCTTTTTTGTTTAGGTCTTGGCTGTTTTTCCCATGATGTCAAGCAAAGAGGCACTGACTTTGAAGGTAGGCCTTGAAATACAGGCACACCGCCAATTGAGTCAAAATATGCAATTAGAAGCTTCTAAAGCCATGACATAATTTTCAGGAATTTTCCAATCTGTTTAAAGGCACAGTCAACTTAGTGTATGTAAACGTCTGACCCACTGGAATTGTGATACAGTGAAATAATCTGTCTGTAAACAATTGTTGGAAAAATGGCTTGTGGCATGCACAAAGTATATGTCCTAACTGACTTCACTTGTGAAATTTGTGGAGTGGTTGATAAAATCATTTTAATGACTCCTACCTAAGTGCATATAAACTTCTGACTTCAACTGTATACATTACAGCTGTATGAGTCAACAGACGTGGCGGGCCTGGCACACCTGGTATATGTCCATTATGTTTATGGGGGGTCAATTAAGGAAGGCATCCTCTTCTGGAAACCAGGACAACATGAGAGGATATGTTTAAAGTACTGGACAGCTTTGTGTGCTGCGGACACAGGGTATTTCGGGGTTCAATTCCCCGATGGGGAGGAAGGAGTAGGCTGTCCTTATAAATAAGAATTTGCTCTTAACTGACTTGTCTAGTTAATGGTTACACTAAGAGCATAATGTTTCTACACCCTAATTTTCAAATTCTAGTGTAACTAATACCCAAACAGAGATTCAGTGAAAAATAAAAATCTCATTGATTTATCAAGACTAGTCCCCATGCTTCTCTCAGAGCAGTGCGAAACGGTGCTAAAATAGTTGTTGGCTATTGCTTAAAATCCTACTGCTTCCAACTTCAATATGCTCTTTAAATAAGACCTATACCACTTTTAACAGCACATTACTCAACACTAGTGATACTCATGTCGCCTACGATAGACCTACAGTTTATCGAAAAATATGACTTGACTCTCCGCCAATAATTACTTTAATGATTGGAGGATGTTTCTGTAATTCAGTGATACTTATTCCCATAGTAATTCGTTATGGGTCCCCATCACTAAATATACATTGGCATTTTGAAAGCGTATTTTTATCATTTTATTAATGAAAGCATAAAGATGCCATTATTAGTTACATTGTTTAAGTTTGAAAGTGCTGACTGGCACTAAGAACAGAACAGCGGGAATGTTTCCCTAGTCAGCGCTATTAGTGCAAGGCCCCTTTTTAAAGTGTAAAAAGGCAATTATTGAGCATGGGGTGAGACATTGTTACTAATTTGTAAATAAAGCCACTTTGTTTAGTGATTTATTTCTGTTTTTAGAGGGAGAATAACCAAAAACATTAATCTCATGGATCTCTCAGTCAAGGCCGGCACGGGTATTGAACCAGCATCTGTAGCAACACAGATTGCACAGCGATTCAGTGTCTTATACCATTGCACCACTCAGGCGGCGGTGTACAACATGACCGGTCGGGAGTGGCCTACAGTGAGAGCAAAATCTAAATTAAATAATAAAAACCTTAGTGTAACAACAGTCATGCACAATTATCAGTTTCTATTTAGGTTTATGTGCTCTAACTCCCCCTTGTGCTGGTCTGGAGCTATGAAGTGGTACCATACTAAACCACAAATTACCTCTAAATCTTGCAGCGTAAGGAGGAACCACTGTCTAGGACAAGAATACTGACAACCGCCTGAAACATTTGTCTATGCGACAACCATGTATGCCTGACGTATCCACAATGAACACAACCAGACTTTCTGTCGATTGACTCTCCAGCAGACGGACCGGTGACCACAAAGACAAAACAAGACATACACTCGTAAATATGTAAATTGCTATTTATTTTTTAAATAAGCAGTCATTCGTGTAAAGTGTTAGCTGATAACTACACTCTTGAGCGGTCCACACCCCCTTTCCCTTGTCTACTAAGCCGTCATACCGATTTTAGCCCACAAAGGACAATGTGTTAGTAACCGATATCTGTTTGTTTTTGTATTTCTGTGATTATTTACTATCGCTGATTCATCATTTAGGTTAGGGTTTGTGACTTCCAGTAATGAGAACTAATGAGGTAATAATGATACATTAATAGAAGACTAATCGATAAGATATGACAGTATCTGATGAGTCGATTCAGGAAATACACTAAATATTTTCCTGTGGTTCCCCACCTTCCTAGTTCAAGTTTACATGATTGGTTTAATCAGTTAATAATAATTCCATATAGAGAATTGATTTGATAAAATAAGTCTTCACATTTGATGATAGTCTAGACATGACACAGTGCAGTAGCAGAGAGAACGGTCTATGACTTTGTTGGCCGGAGTCTTTGGCATTTTCTAAGGTTTTTCTGACAACACCTGCTATAGAGGTCCTGGATGTCAGGGAGCGTGGCCCGAGTGATGTGCTGCGCTGTACGCACTATCCTCTGTGGTGTCTTGCGGTCGGACGCCAAACTGTTCCCGTAGCAAGTGGTGACGCAGCCAGTCAAGATGCTTTCAATGGTACAGCTGTAGAACTTTTTATAGATCGGAGGACCTATGCCAAATCTTTTCAGCCTCCTGAAGAGGAAGAGGCATGGCGGTCCCTCTTCTTGACTGTGTTGGTGTGTTTGGACCATGATAGATCCTTAATGATGTGGACACCAAGGAACTTGAAGTTCTCAACCCGCTCCGCCACAGCCCCACCAATGTGAATAGGGGGCGTGCACTGACCTCCATTTCCTGTCGTCCACGATCAGCTCCTTTTGTCTTGCTGATGTTGAAGTAGAGGTTGTTGTCCTGGCACCACACTGCCAGCTCTCATTGTCATCGGTGATCAGGCCTACCACCGTCGTGTCGTCTGCAAACTTAATGATGGTGTTAGTTTTGTGTGTGGCCTTGGGTAAACAGGGAGTACAGGAGGGGACTAAGCTCACACCCCTGAGGGGCCCCGGTGTTGAGGGTCAGAGTGGTGGATGTGTTTCCTATCCTGTTCCATTAGGAAGTCCAGGATCCAGTTGCAGTAGGAGGTGTTCAGTCCCAGGGTCCTTAGCGTAGTAATGAGCTTAGAGGGCACTAAGCTTTTGAACGCATAGCTGTAGTCAATGAACAGCATTCTCATGAAGGTGTTCCTTTTGTCCATGTGGGAAAGGGCAGTGTGGAGCGCAATAGACATGGCTACTGATGTGAGTGCTATGGGGCAATAGTAATTTAGTTCTTGGCCACATTAATTATGGTAGTCTTGTTTGAAACATGTAGTTGTTACACACTGGATCAGGGAGAGGTTGAAAATGTTGTGGTGAAATCCTGCGCAGAGCCTTCACCGTGCGCTGCCACTTTAAGAGTGCAGCAGCAGTGAGGAAGGAGGAAATAAAGATGGCTCTTCCGGCTCTGTGTAGGAACTCTCGGTTGACACGGCAGTGTTGATTGCACATGCAACTCTGCAGAAGTCTTGCTTAGTTTCAGCGTGTTTAGTTTATAAAAGTTATGTTTGATTGCCTTTGTTATCGTGCTACTCCTGATGAGTTAGAACGATTCCATCTTCTGATCACATGGATTACTAGCAACATTGTTGCAAGCTTTTGTCAAACAAACAACCAAGGATTGAGTCTGACTGGCGAATACACATTCAAGCCTGGATCCAACCGCTAAGCCAATTTCTCTTTCTAGCTCAAGTGCTTTACACTAAAATTGCTCTTTGTGCTGCGCTCCCTTTTATGTTCAGTGCCTTTGGTGAACTAATAATGCACCTCTGGCAAACAGGCTACACTCTAGGCGGTCTCTTCTGCTGGTGTATCTGGTTGCGGTACAAAAACCATTTATCTTTACCCCTCTCTAACAATTACCTCTACAATGTCTGTGAAGACACTTGCCAGCTGGTCACTGCATACTATGAGTATGTGTTATGTAATCTATCTTGCCCTGCAGCCTTGTGAATGTTAACCTGTTTAAAGTCTTAATAACATTGGCTACAGAGAGCATTTTTCACCTTTTCTGCTCGGGTATTCGCTCTAACTGCTAGGCTACTTGCCGCCCCTTATTGTCCCTAATTGTCTCATTGTCATGGATTATTGTACACAGCCCATCTAAATAGCCCATCCAGCCAACTACCTACCTCATTCTCATAAAAAAAAATGGCGAGTGAAGTTTAGACCAGAAAGCTCTATTTTTGTCTCATCAGACCACATGACCTTCCTCCTCTGGATCATCCAGATGGTCATTGGTAAACTTCAGATGGGCCTGGATATGAGCTGGCTTGAGCAGGGGGGCCTTGCGTGCGCTGTAGGATTTAATCCATGATGGCGTAGTGTGTTACTAATGGTTTTCTTTGAGACTGTGGTCCCAGCTCGCTTCAAGTCATTGACCAGGTCCTGCCGTGTAATTCTGGGTTGATCCCTCACCTTCCTCATGATCATTGATGCCCCACGACGTGAGATTTTGCATGGAGCCCCAGACCGAGGGTGATCGACCGTCATCTTGAACTCCTTCCATTTTCTAATAATTGCGCCAACAGTTGTTGCCTTCTCACCAAGCTGCTTGCCTATTGTCCTGTAGCCCATCCCAGCCTTGTGCAGGTCTACAATTTTATCCCTGATGTCCTTACACAGCTCTCTGGTCTTGGCCATTGTGGAGAGGTTGGAGTCTGTTTGATTCAATGTGTGGACAGGTGTCTTTTGTACAGGTAACGAGTTTAAACAGGTGCAGTTAATACAGGTAATGAGGGGGGAACAGGAGGGCTTCTTAAAAGAAACTAACAGGTCTGTGAGAGACAGAATTCTTACTGGTTGGTAGGTGATCAAATACTTATGTCATGCAATAAAATGCCAATTAATTACTTAAATCATACATTGTGATTTTCTGGATTTTTGTTTTAGATTCCGTTTCTCACAGTTGGTGTACCTATGATTTTTTTTTTTAAATACAGACCTAGGAAAACCTGCAAAAGCGGCAGTGTATCAAATACTTGTTCTCCCCACTATATATATATTTATAATTATAATTGACGGGCCATTGAATAATTTAGAACCTAGACCAAACTAAACCTGTATTCTGTCTGGATTGTTTGTAATTGAGTACATTGATGCCTTCTACAGGTGCAGTTTGGCCATGCTGGAGCCTGTGCAAATCAGGCCTTTGAAACGGCAGTGGCTAAGAACCAAGCTCTGAGGGATGCAGGAGCCTTTGTTCCCAAGAGCTTTGACGAACTGGGTGACGTCATCAGGTAACTGTCAAACAACACAGATACTGTCACCATGAAGACAGTACTGCTCTGAAGACGGGGTCATCAATTTTAAACTTTAAAGCGCTTCAAACACGCTCAAGATTAAATATAATGAATGAGTTTTAGTTTAATTACATTAACGTTTTCAGTAGCTTAAAAGGTCAATTCAATTGAGCACTTTAAACTCATTATTCTAGCCATCAAATGCATCAATAGCCTAATATCGCGCCATCTCTGTGGACCAGTGCTTGTGCTAGAGTGGTTTGAAAATTGCTGGTTGAGTGTCTTGGTTTCATTTCTGGTTATGCGTCATGAAATTACAAAATTATACTAAAAGGTCTGTCCATGATAACTTGAATCTGTGCTTCTGGTTCATAACAGGACAGTGTATGATGAACTGGTGGCCAATGGAACCATTGTTCCCGCTCAGGAGGTTCCACCCCCAACAGTGCCAATGGACTACTCCTGGGCAAGGGTAAGAAGACCTAGTACTCTACCTTCAAAAAATAACTGAATGTATCTTCAGAAAGTATTAATACCCCTTGAGTTATTCCTAATTTTGTTACACCATGAATTCAAAATGGATTAAATTGACCCATAATAACCTATGATGGCAGTGAAAAGTTGTATATTCTATTTTAAATGTTTGCCTAAGTAATGTATTTAAAATTAAATACAATCTCATGTACATAAGTATTCACACCCCTGAGTCAATACATGTTAAAAATCATCTTTGGCAGCAATTACAGCTGAGTATTTCTGGGTAAATCTCTTAAGAGATTTTCATATGTGGATTGTAGAATATTTGCTCATTATTCTTTAAAAAATTCTTCAAGCTCTGTCAAATTGGTTTGTTGATCATTGTTAGACAACCATGTTTAAGTCTTCCCATTGATTATCAAACGTAAGTCAAAACTGTAACTTGGCCGCTCAGGAACATTTAACTGTCTTTCTGTTAAGCAACTCCAGTGTAGATTTGACCTCGTGTTTTAGGTCATTATCCTGCTGGAAGGTGAATTTGTTTGTGTCTGGTGGAAAGCAGAATGAACACTGTTTTCCTCTAGGATTTTGGCTATGCATAGCTGCATTACATTTATTTTTTATTATGCAAAAACTCCCGAGTCCTTAATGATTACAAGCATACCCATATCATGATGCACTCGGCACTAAACGTTACATTTATGATTGAAAATATGGAGAGTGTTACTCGGTAATGTGTTGAATTGGATTTGCCCCAAGCATTGCACTTTGTATTAAGGACTTTTTTTTTTAAATCCAGTGTTATTTTAGTTCCTTGTTGCAAACTCTGTAAATTAGGTTAGTATTGTGGAGGAACTACAATGTTCTTGATCCATCCTCAGTTTTCTCCTAACTTGTGTTAATGTCACAATTTAGGCTTGCACTAACAAAATAATTGAATACTTAATGACTGAAGACATTTCAGCTTTTTTTTTATTTTTTATTAATGTGTACAAAAAACAACAATTCCACTTTTACATTATGGGGTGTTGTGTGTAGGCCAGTGACTAATCTGAATGTTATCCATTTTAAATTCGGGCTGTAACACAACAAAATGTGGAACAAGGGAATGTGTGTGTGAACTTTATAAAGCCGCTGTATATCATAAATCACATAAAATATATATGATAATATCTGATGGCCATAAGTGGCTGATTATTGATTTGTTTTTTTGGTGTGAAGATGTAAATCTAGGCAGCAGTAATGGTTCTGTTGGGTCATGATACTGGTAAAAACCAAGGTGTTGAATTTCCCCAGGGTATTGGCATCAGAGCTTGCTTCATTATCCATCTTCTTCCCCAAGACACTAAGCTTACGCACTGAAGAATGCTTTTAGCTGAAACATTTGTGTATTATTATAAAACACTAAAAACAAACATGCTCTTTGACAATAGTACAAGGTGTGGACCTTCTGATTTTTTGGGGGTGGATAACATCTATTTGGGAGACTATAATGGTTTTCCATTCCATTTCCTTTTTTGGGCAATCTGCAGTTGCACGCTTTGTTATTATTGGGACTGCAGATTATCCCTTTAACAAAACCATATCTATTGTCTTTCCTTCTGTGTCCCTAGGAGCTGGGTCTGATCCGCAAGCCCGCCTCCTTCATGACCAGCATCTGTGACGAGCGTGGCCAGGAGCTCATATACGCAGGCATGCCCATCACAGAGGTGTTCAAAGAAGAGATTGGCCTGGGAGGCGTGCTGGGCCTGCTCTGGTTCCAACGCAGGTGAGAGTACAGTCTGGCCCCCTAGCCAAGAGACAGAAGTCCATTCTGTTTGGTCAGTGACTAATGAATTGGACCCTAGTATACACATTGCAGGATCTTCCAGGTCTGAAGTCCTGTTGCTCATCTTCTCCCTGCCGCTAAATTAATAAAAAAAAATATATATTTTATATTTATATATATTCTACCTTTATTTAACCAGGTAGGCTAGTTGAGAACAAGTTCTCATTTACAACTGCGACCTGGCCAAGATAAAGCAAAGCAGTTCGACACAACACTGAGTTACACATGGAATAAACAAACATACAGTCAATAATACAGTAGAAAAAGTCTATATACAGTGTGTGCAAATGAGGTAAGATAAGGGAGGTAAAGGCAATAAATAGGCCATGGTGGCGAAATAATTACAATATAGCAATTAAACACTGGAATGGTAGATGTGCAAGTAGAGATACTGGGGTGCAAAGGAGCAAAATAAATAACAGTATGGGGATGAGGTAGTTGGATGGGTTATGTACAGGTGCAGTGATATGTGAGCTGCTCTGAAAGCTGGAGCTTAAAGCTAGTAAGGGAGATATGAGTCTCCAGCTTCAGTTATTTTTGCAGTTCGTTCCAGTCATTGGCAGCAGAGAACTGGAAGGATAGGAGGTATTGGCTTTGGGGGTGACCAGTGAAATATACCTGCTGGAGCGCGTGCTATGGTGACCTGTGAGCTGAGATAAGGTGGGGCTTTACCTAGCAAAGACTTATAGATGACCTGGAGCCAGTGGGATTTGCGACAAATATGAAGCGAGGGCCAGCCAACGAGAGCATAAAGGTCGCAGTGGTGGGTAGTATAAGGGGCTTTGGTGACCAAACGGAATGCACTGTGATCGACTGCATCCAATTTGCTGAGTAGAGTGTTGGGGGCTAATTTGTAAATTACAACGCCGAAGTCAAGGATCGGTAGGATAGTCAGTTTTTCGAGGGTATGTTTGGCAGCATGAGTGAAGGATGCTTTGTTGCGAAATAGGAAGCAGATTCTAGATTTAATTTTGGATTGGAGATGCTTATTGAGTCTGGAAGGAGGGTTTACAGTCTAACCAGACACTTAGGTATTTGTAGTTGTCCACATATTTTAAGTCAGAACCGTCCAGAGTAGTGATGCTGGACGGGTGGGCAGCGTTCAGTTGAAGAGCTTGCATTTAAGAGCAGGTGGAGGCCACGGAAGGAGAGTTGTATGGCATTGAAGCTCGTCTGGAGGTCAGTTAACACAGTGTCCAAAGAAGGACGAGAAGTATACAGAATGGTGTCGTCTGCGTAGAGGTGGATCAGAGAATCACCAGCAGCAAGAGCGACATCATTGATGCAGACAGAGAAAAGAGTTGGCCTAAGGATTGAACCCTGTGGGGCACCCCCATAGACTGCCAGAGGTCCGGACAACAGGCCCTCCGATTTGACACACTAAACTCTGTCTGAGAAGTAGTTGGTGAACCAGGCGAGGCAGTCATTTGAGAAACCACGGCTGTTTAGTCTGCCGATAAGAATGTGGTGATTGACAGAGTCGAAAGCCTTGGCCAGGTTGATGAATACAGCTGCACAGTATTTATTTTATTTTACCTTTATTTAACCTCTTGCTCCTACCTGACACGCAGGCGTCCCATCTAGACATCTGGAAATGCAAATGCGCTACGCTAAATGCTAATAGTACTAGTTAAAACTCAAACGTTCATTAAAATACACATGCAGGGTATTGAATTAAAGCTACACTCCTTGTGAATCCAGGCAACAAGTCAGATTTTTAAAATGCTTTTCGGCGAAAGCATGAGAAGCTATTATCTGATAGCATGTAAGACCCCAAAAGACCCGCAGGGGACGTAAACAAAATAATTAGCATAGTCGATTTTTAACAGAATGTTCGAAAAAGTAGGGGGTAGGAGTAACAGGTTAACTAGGCAAGTCAGTTAAGAACAAATTCTTATTTTCAAAGACTGCCTAGGAACAGTGGGTTAACTGCCTGTTCAGGGGCAGAACGACAGATTTGTACCTTGTCAGCTCGGGGGTTTGAACTTGCAACCTTCCGGTTACTAGTCCAAAGCTCTAACCACTAGGCTACGCTGTCTCTTATCAATGGCGGTTATGATATCGTTTGGGACCTTGAGGCTGAGGTGCACACATGGCAAGCTCGGAAACCAGATTGCATAGCGGAGAAGGTACGGTGGGATTCGAAATGGTCGGTGATCTGTTTAACTTTGCTTTCGAAGACCTTAGATATAGATCTGTAGCATTGTCTCCCCCTTTGAAGAGGGGGATGACCGCGGCAGCTTTCCAATCTTTGGGGATATCAGTCATTGCGATGAAAATATTAATTTTCATGAAATCACAAGTCAAATATATTGAAACACAGTTTAGCCTTTTGTTAATCACCCTGTCATCTCAGATTTTGAAATGATGCTTTACAGCCAAAGCAAGACAAGCATTTGTGTAAGTTTATCAATAGCTTAGCATAGCATTATGCCTAGCTAGCAGCAGGCAGCTTGGTCACGAAAATCAGAAAAGCAATCAATTTAAATCGTTTACCTTTGATGAGCTTCTGATGTTTTCACTCAAGAGACTCCCAGTTAGATAGCAAATGTTCCTTTTTCCCATAAAGATTATTTTTTATAGCCGAAACGCCTCCGTTTGTACTTCACGTTGGTTGAGAAATCCACCGGAAACTGCAGTTACGACCACGCCGAAAAATATTCCAAATTAGATCCATAATATCGACAGAAACATGGCAAACGTTTTTTATAATCAATCCTCAGTGTTTTCAAATATCTATTCGATAATATATCAACCGGGACAGGTGGCTTCTTCGTAGGAAAGAGAGAAACAATGGTCGCATTTGTCTATTACGCACATCACTCAGAGCCTCCAGCTGACCACTGACGCAATGTTGTCGTTCAGGCTCATTTTTCAAATAAAAGCCTGAAACTATGTATTGTGACACTTGACACATTAGGGAAGCCATAGAAAAAGGAATCTGGTTGATATCCCATTCACTGCTCAATAGGGACGCATAGGAATGTTTGATTTGTTCGATAATGTCCATCAGTTATGTCCAAATATCTTCTTTTGTTAGGGCGTTTGGTAAAAAAAAAGGCCGAGGCTGTGGCCCTCTGCCAGGCCACTCAAAGAGCTCTTATGAGCCCCTCCTTTAGAGTAGAATCCTCAAAATAGGTTCTAAATACTGTTGACGTCCAGTGGAAGCCTCGGGGAGTGAAACATATCCCACTATCTTCAATGGGGGCTGAGTTGAAAAACTACAAACCTCAGATTTCCCACTTCCTGGTTGGATATTTTCTCAGGTTATTGCCTGCCATATTAGTTCTGTTATATTCACAGACATCATTCAAACAGTTTTAGAAACTTCAGTGTTATCTATCCAAATGTACTAATTATATGCATATTCTAGGATTTACGGCTGAGTAGCAGGCAGTGAACCACCCCTCCCGGATCCGGGATAATAGTCATCAGCAACGCTGAATAGCATAGCGCAACAGTCAAATAATATTACTAGAAAATATTCATGAAATCTCAAGTGCAATATAGGAAAACACAGCTTAGCCTTTTGTTAATCACCCTGTCGTCTCACATTTTGAAATTATGCTTTACAGCGAAAGCAATCCAAGCATTTGTAAGTTTATCGATAGCCTAGCATAGCATTATGTACACTTAGCATCAGGAAGCTTGGTCACACAAATCAGAAAAACAATCAAATTAACCGTTTACCTTTGATCTTCGTATGTTTTCACTCATGAGACTCCCAGTTACACAGCAAATGTTCCTTTTGTTCCATAAAGATTATTTTTATACCCAAAATACTGACGTTTGTTTGTCGCGTTATGTTCAGAAATCCACAGGAAAGAGCGGGCACGACAACGCAGACGGGAGTTCCAAATAGTCTTCATATGTCCACATAAACATGTCAAACTTTTTTTAGAATCATTCCTCGGGTAGTTTTTAAAATATATATTCGATAATATATCAACCGAGTGTGTAGCTTTTCCCATAACAGCGGGAGGAACAATGGCTGTCTTACTCAATTGCGCACCAACTCACTCTGAGAGCCCCCACCTGTCCACTTACGCAATGTGATCCTTCACGCTCATTCTTCAAAATAAAAGCCTGAAACTATGTCTAAAGGCTGTTGACACCTTAGGGAAGCCACAGAAAAAGGAATCTGGTTGATATCCCTTTAAATGCGCAATAGGGATGTACAAGAACAGAGATTTCAAAAACAGGGGCACTTCCTGATTGGATTTCCCTCAGGTTTTGGCCTGCAATATCAGTTCTGTTTAACTCAGACAAACTTTAGTGTTTTCTATCCTAATCTGTCAATTATATGCATATTCTAGCATCTGGTCCTGAGAAATAGGCTGTTTACTTTGGGAACGTTATTTTTCCAAACATAAAAATAGTGGCCCCTAGCTTCAAGAGATTAATTTGGGCACGTTTTTCAATCAAGCTACCCAATACTGCCCCCTACCACAAAAATTAAAGATTAACCAGGCATCCTCTACTAATGGAATGAGGTCAATATCCTCCCAGGATACCCGGGCTGTGTCAATTAGAAAGGCCTGCTCGCTGAAGTGTTTTAGGGAGCGTTTGACAAAGATGAGGGGTGGTTTGACTGCTGACCCATTACGGACGCAGGCAATGAGGCAGTGATCGCTGAGATCCTGGTTGAAGACAGCAGAGGTGTATTTGGAGGGCAGGTTGGTTATGAGGGTGCCCGTGTTTATGGATTTGGGGTTGTACCTGGTAGGTTCATTGATAATTTGTGTGAGATTGAGGGCATCAAGCTTAGATTGTAGGATGGCCGGGGTGTTAAGCATGTCTCAGTTTAGGTCAGCCTAACAGCACGAGCTCTGAAGATAGATGGGTGGGAATCAATTTACATATGGTGTCCAGGGCACAGCTGGGGGCAGAAGGTGGTCTAAGGCAAGCGGCAAAGGTGTGATACTTGTTTCTGGAAAGGTGGATTTTTAAAAGTAGAAGCTCAAAATGTTTGGGCACAGACCTGGATAGGTCGGTTGTGGCCAAAAGTTTTGAGAATGACACAAATATACATTTTCAAAGTTCTCAGTTTGTATGATCGCAATTTGCATATACTCCAGAATTTTATGAAGAGTGATCAGATGAATTGCGATTAATGGCAAAGTCCCTATTTTCCACTGGATTTCAGCCCTGCCACAAAAGAACCAGCTGACATGTCAGTGATTCTCTCGTTAACACAGGTGTGAGTGTTGATGAGGACAAGGCTGGAGATAACTGATTGAGCTGATGCTGATTGAGTTCGTATAACATACTTTAAAAGGAGGGTGGTGAGCCTCCCAGGTGGCGCAGTGGTCTAGTGCACTGCATCGCAGCGCTAGCTGTGCCACTGGGTTCGCGCCCAGGCTCTGTCACAGCCGGCCACGACCGGGAGGTCTGCACAATTGGCCTTGCGTCGTCCGGGTTTGGCCGGTAGGGATATCCTTGTCTCATCGTGCACCAGCGAATCCTGTGGCGGACCGTCGCAGTGCACTCTAACCAAGGTCGACCAGGTGCACGGTGTTTCCTCTGACACATTGGTGCGGCTGGCTTCCGGGTTGGATGTGCGCTGTGTTAAGAAGCGGTGCGGCTTGATTGGGCTGTGTTTCGGAGGACGCATGGCTTTCGACCTTCGTCTCTCCTGAGCCCGTACGGGAGTTGTAGCGACGAGACAAGATAGTAATTACTAACGATTGGATACCACAAAATTGGGAAGAAAAGGGGGTAAAATAAGAGTGGTGCTTGGAATCATTGTTCTTCCTCTGTCAACCATGGTTATGCAAGGAAAAAAATTCTGTCATCATTGCTTTGCGCAAAAAGTGCTTCACAGGCAAGGATATTGCTGCCAGTAAGATTGCAAGATCAACCTTTTATCGGATCATCAAGAACTTCAAGGAGAGCGGTTCAATTGTTGTGAAGAAGGCTTCAAGAAAGTCCAGCAAGCGACCATCTCCTACAGTTGATTCAGCTGCGGGATCGGGGCACCACCAGTACAGAGCTTGCTCAGGAATGGCAGCAGGCAGGTGTGAGTGCATCTGCACGCACAGTGAGGCAAAGACTTTTGGTGTCAAGAAGGGCAGCAAAGAAGCCAGTTCTCTCCAGGAAAAACATCAGGGGCAGACTGATATTCTGCA
Source organism: Oncorhynchus keta (assembly GCF_023373465.1). NCBI lineage: Eukaryota > Metazoa > Chordata > Actinopteri > Salmoniformes > Salmonidae > Oncorhynchus > Oncorhynchus keta. The sequence goes on along the minus strand of NC_068444.1, from coordinate 41,350,467 downwards.
AAAGGTACAGGGATTGGATTGCTGAGGACCGGGGTAAAGTCATTTTCTCTGAATCACCTTTCCGATTGTTTGGGGCATCTGTAAAAAAGCTTGTCTGGAGAAGACAAGGTGAGCGCAACCATCAGTCCTGTGTCATGCCAACAGTAAAGCATCCTGAGACCATGTGTGGGGTTGCTTCTCAGCCAAGGTAGTAGGCTCACTCATCATTTTGCCTTAGAACACAGCCATGAATAAAGAATGGTACCAACACATCCTCTGAGGGCAACTTCTCCCAACCATCCAGGAACAGTTTGTGATGAACAATACCTTTTTCCAGCATGATGGAACACCTTGCCATAAGGCAAAACTGATAACTAAGTGGCTCGAGGAACAAAACATCGATATTTTGGGTCCATGGACAGGAAACTCCCCAGACCTTAATCCCATTGAGAACTTGCGGATAAACAAAAACCCACAAGTTCTGACAAACTCCAAGCATTGATTATGCAAGAATGGGCTGCCATCAGTCAGGATGTGGCCCAGAAGTTAATTGACAGCATGCCGGGGCAGATTGCAGAGGTCTTGAAAAGGAAGGGTCAACACTGCAAATATTGACTTGCATCAACTTCATGTAATTGTCAATAAAAGCATTTGACACTTATGAAATGCTTGTAATTATACTTCAGTATTCCATAGTAACATCTGACAAAAATATCTAAAGACACTTAAACAGCAAACTTTGTGGATATTAATATTTGTCATTCTCAAAACTTTTGGCCACGACTATAAGACAGTACTCTGCAGTAGATTGCAACTCCGCCCCCTTTGGCAGTTCTATCTTGTCGGAAAATGTTATAGTTAGGGATGGAAATTTCAGAGTTTTTGGTAGTCTTCCTAAGCCAGGATTCAGACACTGCTCGGACATCCAGGTTGGCAGAGTGTGCTAAAGCAGTGAATTAAACAAACTTAGGGAGGAGGCTTCTAATGTTTACATGCATGAAACCAATGCTTTTACGTTTACAGAAGTCAACAAATGAGAGCGCCTGGGGAATGTGTGCGGAGCCCGGCACTGCAGGGCCTGGATTAACCTCTACATCACCAGAGGAACAGAGGAGGAGTAGGATAAGGGTACGGCTAAAGGCTATAAGAACTGGTCGTCCAGTACGTTCGGAACAGAGAGAGTAAAAGGAGCAGGTTTCTGGGAACGGTAAAATAGATTCGAGGCATAATGTACAGAAGGGTATGGTGGGATGTGAATACAGTGGAGGTAAACCTATGCATTGAGTGACGATGAGATATTGTTTCTAGAAACATCATTTAAACCAGGTGAGGAAACCGCATGTGTGGGAGGTGGAACTAAAGGGTTAACTAAGGCATATTGAGCAGGGCTAGAGGCTCTACAGTGAAAGACAATTACTAACCAAAACCGCAATGGACAAGGTATGTTGACATTAGGAAAAAGCATGCGTAGCCGAGTGATCATAGGGGTCCAGTGAGACAGCTAGCGTGCCGGGGCTAGCAAGCTAGCAGAGGGGCCTTAGATGGACGTCACGACGGAAGAAGTCTGTTGTAGCCCCCTCGTGCTGTTACGTCGGCAGACCAGTCATCATGGATCAGCAGGGCTCCGTGTGGTAAAAGGGTCCAAGCCAATTGGCAAAATAGGAGTGTCTTTGATTGGCCAGAGATTTCTCACACCTGAGTGTGTTCATTAGGCACCAAACGGAAGGAGGACTGACACCTGGAAGGATTACCTGGACTTTTTTTTACCTTCAGATTTTGTTTTTCTGTTGCACAACATTTTCCGTTACGTGCCTGTATATGAATGAACACGAATGCACACTCCACTTTGGCGTTGTGCACTGACATGGCCCCATCACTTCTCCCTCCAGTTATCCTCCCACATCTTGATTTTTCCCTAGGTTACCGCGCTACGCCTGCCAGTTCATTGAGATGTGCCTGATGGTGACTGCAGACCATGGGCCCGCCGTATCTGGTGCCCACAACACCATAGTCTGTGCCCGTGCCGGCAAGGACCTAATCTCCAGCCTGACATCCGGCCTGCTCACCATTGTGAGGACACACACACACACACTGTGTGACTACCTGAAATCTAGTTTGAAAATGCATCAAGTCCAGTTACCATTAGAATCTATCCAATGGCTTCCATACCTCTCAGATTAAAGGTCTTGAAGGAAGGGAATGAGAAAAGGGGAAGATTTCAAAAGACCATTACTTCTGCACTTGCACATTCTCCATCGTGGATTTAAAAAGCATAGCATTGGTCTAAGGCTCTCTCCAGGCAAGATCTTTGCCTTCCACCATTTATTAAATGAATGCAAGAATCTGTATAAGTTCAGGAAAAGTGTGGAGAATTAGGATGTAGCCCACTACTGGGACACTGACAAAAAGGGGTTGTCTTAACTTGTAAGAGTTTAGAGACGAATATACTTTGTTGATGTTGTTTCCTAGGGGGACCGCTTTGGAGGAGCTTTGGATGCTGCGGCCAAGCAGTTCAGCAAGGCGTTCGACAGCGGCATGCTGCCGATGGAGTTTGTCAACAAGATGAAGAAGGATGGCAAGCTGATCATGGGTATTGGGCACAGGGTCAAATCGGTGAGCAGTAAATTACAAGGATTTAAATATAGCTAAATTTCCAGTTAATTTGAACGATTCCATCTCAATTTATTTGACTGAGCATATACTAACACAAATATAAATGCTACATATAACAATTTCAAAGATTTTACTGAGTTATCATTCATATGAGGAAATCCGCCAATTGAAATAAATTCATTAGGCTCTAATCTGTGGATTTCACATGATTGGGAATTCAGATAAGCGTCTATTGGCCACAGATACTGTACCTTTTTTTAAAAGGCCCTCACAATAAGCCTCAGGATCTCGTCACGGTATCTCTGTGCTTTCAAATTCCCATCGATAAAATGCAATTGTGTTCGTTGTCCATAGCTTATACCATACCATAACCCCACCGCCACCATGGGGCACGCTGTTCACAACGTTGACATCAGAAAACAACTTGCCCACACATCGTACACAGGTCTGTGGTTGTGAGGCCGTTGGACGTACTGCCAAATTGTCTAAAACGACGTTGGAGGTAGCTTATGATAAAGAAATTAGCTTTAACGGTTCTGGTGGACATTCCTCCAGTCACTATGCCAATTGCACGTTCCCTCAACTTGAGACATCTGTGGTATTGCAGTGCATTCGGAAAGTATTCTGACCCCTTGACTTTTAGCCTTATTCAAAAATGGGTTCAATTGTTTTTTTCCCCCTCATCAATCTACACACAATAACCCATAATGACCAAGCGAAAACAGGTTTCTCAATGTTTGCACTTATATATATTTATTTTTTCTGAAATATCACATTGACATAAGTAGTCAGACCCATTGCTATGAGACTTGAAATTGAGCTCAGGTGCATTTTTTTTCCATTGATCATCCTTGTGATGTTTCTACAACTTAATTGGAGTCCACCTGTGGTCAATTCAATTGATTGGACATGATTTGGAAAGGCACACACTTGTCTATATAAGGTCCCACAGTTGACAGTGCACGTCAGAGTAAAACCAAGCCATGAGATCAAAGGAATTGTCTGTAGTTCTCTGAGACAGGGTTGTGTCAAGAGACAGATCTGGGGAAGTATACCAAAACATTTCTCATTTAAGGGCCCCAAGAAAAGAGTGGCCTCCATTCTTAAATGGAAGAAGTTTGGAACTACCAAGACTCTTCCTAGAGATGTTCGCCTAGCCAAACGGAGCAATCGGGGGAGAAGATCCTTGGTCAGAGAGGTGACCAAGAACCTGATGGTCACTCTGACGGAGCTCTAGAGTTCCTCTGTGGAGATGGGAGAACCTACCAGAAGGACAACCATCTCTGCAGAACTCCACTAATCAGGCCTTTATGGTAGAGTGGCCAAACAGAAACCACTCTTCAGTAAAAGGAACGTGACAGCCCGCTTGGAGTTTGCCAAAAGGCACTGATCATGAGAAATAAGATTCTCTGGTCTGATGAAACCAAAACTTTTTGTTCTGAGTGTCAAGTGTCACGTCTGGAGGAAACCTGGCACCAGTGAAGCATGGTGGTGGCAGCATCATGCTGTGTGTATGTTTTTCAGCAGCAGGGACTGGGAGACTAGTCAGGGTCCAGGGGAAGATGAACGGCGTAAAGTACAGAGATCATTGGCGAAAACCTGCTCCAGAACACTTGGGACCTCGGACTGGGGCAAAGGTTCACCTTCCAATAGGACAAAAACCCTAAGCACGCAGGAGTGGCTTCGGGACAAGTCTCTGAATGTTGGAACATTCTCTGGAGAAACGTCAAAATAGCTGTGCAGAAGAGCTCTCCATCCAACCTGACAGCGCTTGAGAGGATCTGCAGAGAGGAATGAAACTCTCCAAATACAGGTGTGCCTAGCTTGTATTGTCATACCCAAGAAGACTTGAGACTGCCAAAGGTGCTTCAACAAAGTACTGAGTAAATACTTCTGTAAAAGTAATAATTTTTTTATGAATTCATGACTGACATCCTTGATTCGGTCTGTTGTGTCCGACTGATTAAATTATGACAGGATATTTTATCAAATTGATTACCTAAAGTTTGATTACGTGATTGAATTAAACCATGCTACAATTAACTTGTTAATAACCTGGGGCACCATGGAAGAGTGTTTATAGAGCTGCTGCCTTCCAAATAAACTCTTAAAGATCTGAAGATCTTTTGTATCAACAGCAGTCAATTATTAATAGTCACCTATCGGTCTCATTCTGATTGTCGTAAGTACTTTGTTATCTTCACGAACCTGGGCAAACAAATTATTTCAATTGTTTATTTTCTAAATCACACAGAATTACATATACACAAGATTGATCATACATCGATTACTAATCATGTCATAAAAGGTCCCTAGCGGACTAAACCCATATGACAGCTGGTTACACAAAGAAAGGGAGTTGGGTTTGAATGAAAGAGCGGAGAGACTGGGGAACAAAAGGATTGGGTCTCTATCGGACCTTGAGAAGCTGTGCTACTGTAAATACAGAATCTGTAAATACGGCCATTCAGAAAAGGAAAATGCGAGATGTATATTTACACCGAGCTGCGCTTCGATAGATGGATCGAAGATGGAAGACTGGTTTGTCCAGCAGAGATCGCCTTTGTCCTTTGACAAATCTTTCTGGTCGTAATGTTGTAGGGCGGATACGTTGTACCCTGTCGTTCTTATTAGGAGATTCTGTAATTTCCTAGGCCACGTACGTTTACAGCCTGCAGCTGATAACTCGACTTCTAGGATGTATCACTTCTTTATTGAATAAGAGTTCAAAGTTCATACCGTTTTGCCATAATCAGCTCGTGCTGTATTCTGGCTGGTCTTGTCGAAATTCATCCTTCCAGTGTGGGGATAGTCACCACCACGTTGAAAAAGCCCCTTTTTCGCGCCCAGGCTCTGTCGCAGCCGGCCACGACCGGGAGGTCCGTGGGGCGATGCACAATTGGCCTAGCGTCGTCCGGTTTAGGGAGGGTTTGGCCGGTAGGGATATCCTTGTCTCATCGCACACCAGCGACTCCTGTGGCGGGCCGGGCGCAGTGCATGCTAACTAAGGTCACTAGGTTCACGGTGTTTCCTCCGACACATTGGTGCGGCTGGCTTTCGGGTTGGATGCGTGCTGTGTTAAGAAGCAGTGCGGCTTGGTTGGGTTGTGTTTCGGAGGATGCATGACTTTTGACCTTCGTCTCTCCCGACCCCGTACGGGTGTTGTAGCAATGAGACAAGATAGTAACCACTAACAATTGGATACCACGAAATTGGGTAGAAAAAGGGGGTACAATTTAAAAAACAAAAACAAACAACAAAAATAGCCCTTTTTTTAAAGTATAGACACCATTCCTAATGTCGTCGGGAACTAGGGTCGATTTACGTCGGGTTTTTGTATTAGTGGAGAGAAGGGCGTGTTCCATAGTTTTCAACCAATGTCTGTTCATTTGGTCATTACCACTGAGTGAGCACAGTTTCCGTATGAAAACAATTCATTTAGAAGCTAAATTACATTTTAATATTTTCACAAATATGTTCATATTTAAACATTTAAATTGCACAACCATTCCATGTGAATCTACAATGTATGATCCTATCATCAGATATAATGTCCCAGACACCAACTGATCTTACTTCATATTCTTTAAGTACCAATGGACACTTTCAACTGGTTGGATTACAGAAATATTGTACCTTTCCCCTACCTTTTGATGTTAAGACAGGGCTTTCAAAGAGTTCTTTCTCTCTTGGCTGTCCAAGAGGAAAAGGTGATTATGGGGGTCATAAACCTCATACAACAGGGTAATGTCATGACAGGTTTTATGTAGCAACATGTGATATTGTTTTTTTTTTACGTTGGATAAAGGTAGGCACAAGACTATAAAATTGTATATCATACACTGCATTTCAGGAACAATGGGGAAAGTAATTCTGCTTTGAAAATTGATCAACTTGTAACCTCACTTTTGAGAAAATGGCCTTTGAATATTTTTGGTACCTACTGGAGAGCTCTTTGTCTTTTGTAAAATGTCTAAAAAACTGTTTTTGCTTTGTCATTATGGGTTATTCTGTGTATATTGATGAGGGGGAAAAAATATTGTATCAATTTTAGAATAAGGCTGTAACATAATGTTCTAATCTTCTAATTCTGAGTAAAAACTCAAGACACTATGAAGGCTTAAACAAGTTTATTCTTCCCAGAGGATCAATGCAGCTGCATTAGATGAAGACATTTTCACACAAGCACTGATATATAACCGTTCCTCCTAGGCTGAGTCTCCTACTACACATCTGAACAGCCAATGCATTTCTGTTGCTAGACAGAACCTTAGTGATATCTGTATCATCTGACCTGACCTCTACCCCAAAGTGCTCACTCCTCTCCAACTCACAGCTGTCATGGTGACTGGTACTAGCCTGTGTCTTCTCCTCCCAGAGGATCCTTCCCATAGGATTCCTGATGGTCAACAATAACATATCCTGACATAATGTAAACGTTATACATTACCCTCTCTCCCTCAGTGACATGAATAAGTATATTTCATATTCTCAGAACTCAACAGTAACAAAAAGTGGAAGGTCAAGTTGTGAATACTTTCCGATTGTACTGTTTGTTGTGACAAAAGTGCATATTTTACATGTTGCGTTTATATTTTTGTTCAGTGTAGATTAAAATAATCCTAAACCTGTTTTTTCAAGACCAGATGTATGGCTGCTTTTAAACATGCAGCCCAATTATTGGCAAAAGATAAGAATTTTTCTGTTTTGGTCAAAATATCGATTAATGGCAAAATATCAGAATTGGGCTGCCTGTGTTAAGTCTAACTATAATTTGTTATTTGACACCATGATTTGCAAGAAAGTACGCATTAAGATTTGATTCCCGTTCTTAGTCTTATTGCCTAACAATTAAATCAAATAAATTCAGAAGTGTGTGTGTGTGTGTATACCTCTACAGCTCAGTGGCAGAATGGATACATTGACATATTTGCTGGCAGAATGATCTAAATGTGTTGATATAATTGTAGATCAACAACCCCGACATGAGAGTCCAGATCCTGAAGGACTTTGTGAAGGGGCATTTCCCTGCCACTCCGATGCTGGATTACGCTCTGGATGTGGAAAAGATCACCACCTCTAAGGTACTGCCCTCTACTAACCTCTCACTTCTCTACCTAGTGGTGCAGGCTACTTTATTTAGGCAATACTTAATTTATTTATTCATTTTTGGTCAAGGTTACAGGTACAACGCATTCTTATCAAGCGTAATGCTGACGTTAACATAGTTTAGACTATTTTGAATCCAGAGGGCATATTAGGCAGGGGGGTTAGGCTTTAATATTACAGATTGTAGCTTCAAATGTTTGGACCAACCTACGGTTTTTCTGTTTTTACTATTCTCTACATTGTAGAATAATACTGAAGACCATCATAACTATGAAATGACACATGGAATCACGTAGTAACCCAAAAATTGTTCAACAAATCAAAATATATTTTAGATTCTTCAAAGTAGCCAACCTTTGCCTTAATGACAGTTTTGCACACTCTTGGCATTTTCTCAACCAGTTTCATGAGGTAGTGTTTAGACCCCTTGACTTTTTCCACATTTTGTTACTTTACAGCCTTATTCTAAAATTGATTAAATAGTTTTTTTCCCCCCTCATCAATCGACATACACTACCCCATAATGACAAAGGAAAAACAGAGTTTTTAGAATTATGAATTAGTTAACCTGATATCACATTTACATAAGTATTCAGACCCTTTACTCAGTACTTGTTGAATCAGCGATTACAGCCTCGAGTATTCTTGGATATTACGCTACAAGCTTGGCACACCTGTATTTGGGGAGGTTCTCTCATTCCTCTCTGCAGATCCTCTCAAGCTCTGTCAGTTTGGAAGGGGAGCGTCACTGCACAGCTATTTTCAGGTCTCTCCAGAGATGTTTGAACAGGCTTAAGTCCGGGCTCTGGCTGGGCCTCTCAAGGATATTGAGACTCGTCCTGAAGCCACTCCTGCTTTGCCTTGGCTGTGTGCTTAGGGTCGTTGTCCTGTTGGAAGGTGAACCTTCTCCCCATGTTTTAATCAAAGATCTCTCTGTACTTCGCTCCGTTAATCTTTCCCTTGATCCTGACTAGTCTCCCAGTCCCTGCCACTGAAAAACATCCCACAGCATGGTGCTGCCACCACCATGCTTCACTGTAGGGATGGTGCCAGGTTTCCTCCAGATGTGATGCTTGGCATTTGCACCAAAGAGTTCAGTCATGGTTTCATCAGATCATTCTCATGGTCTGAGAGTCCTTTAGTTTACATTTACATTTTGTCTATTTACAGTTGCCTTTTGGAAAACTCCAAGCGGGCTGTCGTGTGCCTTTTACTGAGGAGTGGCTTCTGTCTGGCCACTCTACCATAAAGGCGTGATTGGTAGAGTGCTGCCGAGAAGGTTGTCCTTCTGGAATGTTCAGGTACTTGGTCACCTCCCTGACCAAGGCCTTATTCCCCTGATTGCTCGGTTTGGCCATTGGGCCATCTCCAGGAAGAGTCTTGGTGGTTCCAAATTGCTTCCATTTTAAGACTAGTTGGACTAGTAACCGGAAGGTTGCGAGTTCAAACCCCCGAGCTGACAAGGTACAAATCTGTCGTTCTGCCCCTGAACAGGCAGTTAACCCACTGTTCCCAGGCCGTCATTGAAAATAAGAATATGTTCTTAACTGACTTGCCTGGTTAAATAAAGGTACAATTTAAAAATAATAATAATAATTTCAATATTTGTATGTACATTTCAAAAATGTCTAGTTGGTTTGAGGTTGTCATAACAATTTAGAGCTATTGGAATGTTTATATATTGTCCCATGTACATTGTGATTTACAGATGGTCCCTAACTAGCCCCATAGGGATGTCGAAAGTCAACCCAAATTTACCACAGGCAATATGGTCGGGTCGAGTGCAGCTGCACTCCGAATTGATGATTTGTGTGCTGCCAGCTGTGGGCAGGATTGAAACAAACCAAACATTAATTTATGTTGTGATTCAGTCACGACCATAATTATCACAAAACTCAGTTTTGGATGACAGACTTATTGAATAGAATGATTGTATTTACACTTTAGTACATTTTGACGGTAGAATAAATGTTTGACTTATATCGATGGCACCTTGGCTATTTTCTAAATGAGAAATAGTTTTTTAGGGGTGGTTGCTTTTTTTTTTTTGTTACTGTATACTGACTGGCACAACCAGGGTAACTGCACTGTAAAGAAAAATGCAAGTGTCCACATAACAGACCAGAACAACTGCAAACATGACAGATAAGAAGCTTTTCTCTAGCTTTCAAATGGGCACATTTTTCTCTCCCATGATACTCTTTCCTGGGTCGTTAGTGCACTACTTTCTCTTGTACAATATGTTTTCTGTCAATTAACCTGGTAAAATAATGGTTAATAAACAACTAGGGGGGCCCTATAAAATCTGATTTGTTTCCCAAATAGTTGTATAGTTTCCTAAATTGTTACATTTCTCTAGTTGTTTTTCACTCAAATTATGATTGTTCATAGAGAAAAAAACTCAATTCAATTTGAGTCCATGTCAATGTTTAAATAAAAAATGTTAAGATCTGAAAGGATTTTTTGTTGTAATTCTCCATTAAATGAACAGCTAGCGGTTGAGGAATTTCCTGTCTAATATTGGTGAAGAATGTGCCGGGTCTAGCGATGGTGCTGTATTGCAGCTGCTCATACCCAGCCATGGACCCCTTGCACCCTCCTAAAGGCATTCAAAACCATTTCAAATATGTGCTCCTGGTAACCCGTTCCAGTCGCCAGGCTCAAGGCTGTCTATTTGCAATATGTTTCAATGGGCATTTACCATCACGAATTTGACATGCTCAAAAATACAAAAATGCAAAATTGACTGGCCCGATGAACTCGGGATGGCCGGGCAGTGATAGTTGTTCCTTTCCATCACTCGTTGTGTTTTCAGCATGTCCATTTGGTGATGGTTTTACTGTTTAAACTTATTGCAAATGGACAAAAGTCAGCCATCAAGTCAGTGTCCATCAGTCAAAAATATATAATTCTGACACCAAACTGATACAAGCTGACACCAAACCCAATTTGTCCAACTCAACTCGGTTAGAAGCCAACTATCACATATTTCAGAGCAAGCCCAAAATTCACAGCGCCTTCTGTTTTAAACCATAATTAAAATATAAAACACGTAGTTACGTTCTAGCTGCGGGTCCAGTTCTGACATTGTGTAGGCCTTGCTGAGGCAACCCCCGAATCCCGAGTTTCGGCTTGATAGGTCATTCGGAGCCCGAGCAGCGACTTTAATTGGTGCTGAAAATACTATTTTTGCGGGCGTTGCTATGGGGTCCTTGAATGAGCTATCTGACAAACGTTAAGGTCCGTCTCTATGGGCCGAGGCGGTTGCAATGCACCTAGTCTTGTGACTCTGGGACTTCTCTGAATCGCGTCATTTTCGCGATAGTCACAATTAATTGAAGTTATTGCAACTGTACAAGGCTGTTTCTCGGTCTGAGAACCTTCTAGAGCCACAACTCACTGTGCACTATCGTCTTGAGCTCTAGAACAAGTTTCAGAGCTCTAGGTCTGACGGTTCTTTGAAAGTTAGAACAAAGGTAGCTATTGCATTCTCTGTGTCTGTAAGCCCCACACTGTCACTCCGTCCTTGCTGTGTGTGTGGAAATCTGATGGGAGAAATGACTGATTTACAGTTCGAGGGTTGCCTAATCACACACAAAGTTTTGGAAAGATCTGACCTTTTTAACTCTTCGAATCAGCCCCTATTCCCCCAATTTAAGGCACGTCCGGTTGGCACGGGAAGTTGAATGTAAACCCATATCCTCATTGGGGTAGGCGTTTACAGAATCCTGCATGTTAAGAATGGACTTATTTACAGAGGCTTGAATGAGTGTGTGTTATTTCAGAAAATCACAGAAATCTCGTAGAGCTCCGAAACCCACCTTAACTAGAGGTCGACCGATTATGATTTTAACGCCGATACCAATTAATCAGACGTTTTTTTTTATTTGTAATGGTGACAATTACAACAATACTGAATGAACGCTTAATTTAACTTAATATAATATATCAATAAAATCAATTTAGCCTCAAATTAAAAGAAAGGAGGACCAAGGCACTCTTCATATAATTGATTAAAATGCCTTTATTAGTATGGCATGTTCAATAGAAACAGTTTTTTAAAACCGACGCGTTTTGGTTGCATGGCCTTCGTCAGGGAGTACAAAAAAAAGGAATACAATGTCCTCTTGAAAAGCTTTTCAATTAGCCCTAATTGGAAGAGGGAGTGGTTACGCAATTGATTGGACACACCTAGTAAGCAAAACTATACACATTAAAAAGTGAAATACTGTAGCTATGTTATCATAAAAAATACCACTCCAAGCTAGAAGTATCAGAACACTAAAAGGTAGTTCTAACCTTAAATATGACTGATAGAAGTGTCAATAATAAGAAAGCAGTATATTCCATAGTACACTAGAACACAGCAAAACATGAACAACAGTCTAACCATAGCTGAGGGCAATTGAGCAAGTTGTCCACTAGATGACAGCAAATGGACCCATCATGACCTTACAGGAAGGGTGAGAAATCCATATCTTCATTTAAACCAGGTTATTTAGTGGCCTGTAGTTTGTAAATCCCAAAACTTTCCCTTTTGTGTAACTGTTTAAGACAGTCCCCTTTTCTAATAGAGGCCAGAAATATGATCAATACCCATAGCTTGTTGGGAGGCAGGGTTGCCGTGGTGTAGGGACTTGCCATGGGGTAGTCTTCATTGCCTACCCTTATGGCAGACTTGTGTTCCGCTAAGAGTTCTTGAAGACGTCTCTTTGTCCGTCCAATGTAGAACACCTTGCACTGTGGACATTCCAATCTATAGATGACATGAGGGGTTTTGCAGTTAATGAAATGCTTGATGCAATACTCTATTTTGGAAGCTGTGTCAACAAAATAGTTATTCTGTGCAATATTACTGCAATTTTTGCAATGGTTACATTTTAAAAGAGCCCTTGGGTTTGTGGTCAAGCCAAGTTTTTTTGAGAGTCACCCGGAAGATAACTGTGGACTAATCTGTCATTTAGGGTAGGACATATCTTAAAGCTTATGACTGGTGGCTCAGGAAAGACTCGGCGTATCACGTTGGATGATTCCCCAATTATTATTAATGATTCTCTGGCAAGGCATAGAACGTGAAACATGTTCAATTTAGTTTAAATAATGCAAAAACAAAGTGTTGGAGAAGAAAGTAAAAGTGCAATATGTGCCATGTAAGAAAGCTAATGTTTAACTTCCTTGCTCAGAACATGAGAACATAGATAGATCAGTCTGCCGCAATGTTGAAGAAGCCCATTGATTCATCAACTAAGTATTGTTGTTTCCCTCCTGTCTGTGTGCAGAAACCCAACCTGATCCTCAATGTGGACGGCTTCATCGGTGTGGCCTTTGTGGACCTACTTAGGATGTGCGGTGGATTCACACGGTAAGAGGACATTTCTCTTTGGTCTTGCATGGGGCCAAATCATTACTAAAGGATTGTGTGCAAAACGTCAACTTAGGCACAAATCAATGCATTCATTGATGTCAATTTGAGATTGCTGTTCAAATTCGTTCTACTCAAAATTGGACTCAAAGTTAATCACTTGTTTTAAGTCGGGTGTGTAGGTCTAATGGAGGTTTGTCCTAATCATACACAAAGATATTAAGTGGCTGTGTACTAATATGCACATTATACACTGGTCAAAAAAATTAAAGGGAACACTAAAATAACACATCCTAGATCTGAATGAATGAAATATTCGTATTATTCTTAAATATTCTTATTACTTTTTTCTTTACATAATTTAATGTGCTGACAACAAAATCACACAAAAATGATCAATGGAAATCAAATTTATCAACCCATGGAGGTCTGGATTTGGAGTCACACTCAAAATTAAAGTGGAAAAACACACTACAGGCTGATCCAACGTTGATGTAATGTCCTTAAAACAAGTCAAAATGAGGCTCAGTAGTGTGTGTGGCCTCCACGTGCCTGTATGACCTCCCTACAACGCCTGGGCATGCTCCTGATGAGGTGGCAGATGGTCTCCTGAGGGATCTCCTCCCAGACCTGGACTAAAGCATCCGCCAACTCCTGGACAGTCTGTGGTGCAACGTGGCGTTGGTGGATGGAGCGAGACATGATGTCCCAGATGTGCTTAATTGGATTCAGGTCTGGGGAACGGGCGGGCCAGTCCATAGCATCAATGCCTTCCTCTTGCAGGAACTGCTGACACACTCCAGCCACGTGAGGTCTAGCATTGTCTTGCATTAGGAGGAACCCAGGGCCACCGAACCAGCATATGGTCTCACAAGAGGTCTGAGGATCTCATCTCGGTACCTAATGGTAGTCAGGCTACCTCTGGCGAGCACATGGAGGGGTGTCCGGCCCCCCAAAGAAATGCCACCCCACACCTTGACTGACCCACCGCCAAACCGGTCATGCTGGAGGATGTTGCAGGCAGCAGAATGTTCTCCACGGCGTCTCCAGACTCTGTCACATGTGCTCAGTGTGAACCTGCTTTCATCTGTGAAAAGCACAGGGCGTCAGTGTCGAATTTGCCAATCTTGGTGTTCTCTGGCAAATGCCAAACGTGCTGTAAGCATAACCCCCACCTGTGGACGTCGGGCCCTCATACCACCCTCATGGAGTCTGTTTCTGACCGTTTGAGCAGACACATGCACATTTGTGGCCTCATGGAGGTCATTTTGCAGGGCTCTGGCAGTGCTCCTCCTGCTCCTCCTTGCACAAAGGCGGAGGTAGCGGTCCTGCTGCTAGGTTGTTGCCCTCCTATGGCCTCCTCCACATCTCCTGATGTACTGGCTTGTCTCCTGGTAGCGCCTCCATGCTCTGGACACTACGCTGACAGACACAGCAAACCTTCTTGCCACAGCTCGCACTGATTGGCCATCCTGGATGAGCTGCACTACCTGAGCCACTTGTGTGGGTTGTAGTCTCCTACTCATGCTACCACTAGAGTGAAAGCACCGCCAGCATTCAAAAGTGACCAAAACATCAGCCAGGAAGCATAGGAACTAAGAAGTGGTCTGTGGTTATCACCTGCAGAACCACTCCTTTATTGGGGGGTGTCTTGTTAATTGCCTAATTTCCACCTGTTGTCTATTCTATTTGCACAACAGCATGTGAAATTGATTGTCAATCAGCGTTGCTTCCTAAGTGGACAGTGATTTCACAGAAGTGTGATTGACTTGGAGTTGCATTGTGTTGTTTAAGTGTTCCCTTTATTTTTTTGAGCAGTGTATTTTCCCAACACGTTTCAGAGAAGCCTGTAATAGTGACTTAGGAGATGCAGTCTGGTAAGTGTATGTGTTCTGCGTTACAGAGACGAAGCGGACGAGTTTGTGGAGATTGGTGCACTGAACGGGATCTTTGTGCTGGGCAGGAGTATGGGCTTCATCGGTGAGTCCCATTGGCTTATTTTAGGTGTCTCTCAACATTAAACCCACCTCATATAAAATTTGGTTTGAATACACGTTTTTGAAATTCTTGTGGTGCAGCTCTCCTGGTAAGCAGCATGTGGGCTTTTTAGGCCATTACATAACAGGCCAAATTCAGCACACCAAGTATTTCAAATACTTGGAAAAATGAATTCAACCCAGGTCTGCAGTATATGCTGAATTTCACTCATCAGTTTAACACTAATTTGAATGTCCAGTTAACTGAAAAACGGAGGATCACCTAGACTAACAAATTGGTGTATATTTTGTTAGCTACTGTACCTACTACTGTAATTGCTGGACTATTAAGCGCACCTGAATATAAACCGCACCCACTGAATTATTAAAGAATATGTATTTTGTACATAAATAAGCCGCACATGTCTATAAGCCGCAGGTGCCTACCGGTACATTGAAACAAATTAATTTTACACAGCCTTTAAACGAAACACGGCTTGTAACAAAAATAAATAGGCTTTAACGAAACACGGCTTGTAACAAAAATTAAAACCGTACCCTACCAAGAAAGTCATTGGTCACCATCTTCCTCCTCCTGTGCACTGAAACCACTGAAGTCATCTCCTTCGGTGTCGGAGTTGAATAGCCTCAGAATTGCTTCATCCGATGTTGGATCGTTTTCATTGTCGCTCTCGTCACTTTCATCCGGAGGCAAATACCCCGCTGAGCTCATGCTGCCCCTTCAACACGCAGCAGTACAGCCTTTCGAAACCCGTTGATGATAGTGGATTTTTTGACAATGCTCCACGCTGTCAGGACCCACTCGCAGACTTGACCATAAGATGCTCTTCGCCTGCGGCCCGTTTTAGTGAAGGATTTCTCCCCACTTGTCATCCAAGCCTCCCACTGAACAAGGAGCGCCACCTTTAAATGCACGATTTACACTATTGTCGAGTGGCTGCAAATACTTTGGGCCTTCTGCTTCTCTTCCCTCTGAAAGCTTTTGTCTTTTTGCACTGAGTCAGTTCCTCACACTGCTGTTTCCAACGTCTTATCATCGACTCATTCAGGCCAAGCTCCCGTGCAGCACCTCTATTTCCTTTTCCAACAGCCAGATCGATCGCCTTCAACTTGAAAGCTGCATCATATGCATTTCTCCGTGTCTTTGCCATGAGGGTGACAAAATTACTACCGTAATCAGAATGATGGGAAGTTTGAGCGCTCTCGATTTACGTCACATTGTGACGGTGCTCATCGCTCCCTTGTCCCAGTGCCTGGACCGGGCCAACGTCCTCGCCCAGTAATCATCTGTTGTCACAGTTTCAAGAACAAGGATCTTATCCTGCGTGAAGCTCAAATGAGGGGCAACCTGTCACAAAGGGCATCCATTCCGTGTATATGAGGATTATGCGCCCGACGTGGCAAAGCATGACGACAGAGATGCCATGACCAAACTCCATCTTCGCCCAGCCTTACTCTTCCCTGCAAGACTAAGAATTACCCCGCCTTCCGGTGAGAAGATTTGGCTCTCCTCGGTTTTGGACGCAGAGAAGTTTATCCGGGGATATACGCCAATCCCCCGTACAGGTTAGAGTGCCTTGTCATTGTGTGTTAGGGTCTGCCCATGGACTCGAATCCATACTATATCATATTGGGTGAAACCGTATTAAACGGGCTCAACAAGGGCTACCGAACATGTAAGACGCTGAGCCGACCAATGGATGGCGGTCAGAGCTCTCATTTAACGTTAAATTCACTTTCGTCCCGGCTGTGCTCAGAGCGATGCATATTTTTACTTCCAGGTTTGATCACTGACACCTTCGGATGGATATACTTATATTCCCCCACTTTTGTTTTGTTTCGTTATTTATTTTACAATCCTTACATTATTCTTACTACCATACCATTTATTTATTGCTTGCAGGGGACTGGGGGTGATGGTTGGGAAGGGGCAGAAGCAGACACCTGGTTAGCAAGTTGATGTTTTGTGCCGTTCTGCCTTTGTCTAGCCGTGGGCCGCTCTCCCGACTAGTGTCCCACCAGCCCTCTGTAGTGCTTATGTCTGTGTAGGTGTGCGTACATATAATTACTATTTGTACTTTATTACTATTTTCTCTTAGCATTTTAGTATTATGTATGTGTATATTTTAAATCGGTGTAGATTGTTATTCTGGGTATGAATGTTTGTATGTGTATATGTGCATATGGATGTATATACATATTCTTTAAATATATATTTTTATATACGATTGTTTTGTGTGTATGCATGTATGCATGCATGCATGCATACCTACATACATGCATGCATGCATACCTACATACATGCATACCTGCATACATACATACATACATACATACATACATACATACATACATACATACATACATACATACATACATACATACATACATACATACATACATACATACATACATACATACATACATACATACATACATACATACATACATACATACATACATTCATGCTATATATTTTTTAAATTGGGGGAACGTTTAATTTAGCAAATCCTTGTTCCGATCTCCTGACCCACAGTATGTAAAGGTACGGCTGACTATATCGGTTGCGGATGGTTTATGTTTTGACCGGCAGTGCTTAGCAATACAATCTTGAGGCTATATCTTGCTTATCTCTGGGATTGACCCAGGATGACGCTTAAATGCGCAATATGTTTAAGTTGCAACTTATTCTGTTTAGGTTTATTAGATGCCGACTGAACACTTTATTCGCGGGAGCCTCCTCAGTTCATATGTTAGTAGAAGTTCTAGGATAGTGAGAGGTGAACGTATAGTTGAGATTTTTTTTTTTTTTACCTCTTGTGAGAGGTTGCTTTTTTGGTATCGGCCAGACAATGTGTTTTATTTTTATTTTTCTTTTTTTTTTCTCCTGTTTGTGCATGCCTGTTAAATGTGGGTTGATGGGGGGTAAGTGTTGGGGAAATTAGGGGAACAGGGTGGGAAGTAAAGGTGCTTGCAGGGGGGAGGGGTGGGTTGGATACTGCTCGGGTGTATGTGCTACATATGCTGATCATGATGGTTTGGTGCGCTTTCTTACCTTTTTTATCAAGTTACATGGTATGCAAGCCACCATAGGAACTACAAACGAGAGGAGGGCGGGGCTTACATTCTCTTCCTGGAATGTCAAGGGTTTAAATCGAACCAATTAAGAGGCAAGGTCCTAGCCCACTTGAAAGCACTCTCGTCTGATATTATATTTTTGCAAGAAACCCATCTGAAGAATAACTCTCATAGCAGACTTAAGTGTAGGTGGGTGGTGCAAGTGTATCACTCTAACTTCTCTGCCAAAACGAGAGGCACAGCGATTCTAGTACGGAAAGGAATTCCCTTTCTACATAAAACCACCCTTGCGGATAAAGAGGGTCGGTATGTGATCGTAATAGGAGAAATCCACTCCACCTCAGTAACTCTACTAAATATCTATGGGCCAAACATTGATAACCCCTCTTTTTTCAAGAATCCTTGGCCTGATTCCAGATATCTCCCATACTAACCTGGTCATTGGAGGGGACCTTAACTGTGTGCTAGACCAGTATTTGGATAGATCCTCTACCCGGCGAACCCCTACCTCCTATTCAAGCGAATTCTTGAATACCTACATAAAAAATGTGAACTTATTTGATATATGGAGGATCGCTAGCCCTACGGGTAGAGAATACACCTTTTACTCTCATGTTCACAATGTTTACACTCAAATTGATTACTTTTTGTTGGATGCTAGACTACTCCCCTATACCTGGAATGTGAGGTATCATGATATTATAATCTCGGACCACAGTCCACTCACCTTCTCCCTGAGATTGGGTGACATTGTACCAAACGAGAGGGTCTGGAGGTTGAATCCTCAGCTCCTCACAGAACCAACATTCTGTGAATATCTTAAAGACCAAATTACATTTCTTTGATACCAACGACAACACAGAGACCTCCCCAGCATTATTGTGGGAAACACTGAAGGCTTATCTGAGAGGCTGTATCATCTCCTTTCAGGCTGCCAGGAGTAGGCAAAACAGAGGAAAACTGGAAGAACTGGAGGGACAAATTCACTTACTGGATAGGGAGAATGCCGGCTTTATCCCTAACAGAAACTCATTCTTCAATCTCAGGCGCCTCTTCAATATTATGTATTCTCAGAGGTTACCCAACGTGGACCTTGCCGTCATATCTCTTGACACCGAAAAGGACGTTGACCAAGTTGAGTGCCCCCATCTATTCAAGGTCCTACAGAAATGTCATATTGGAGATCAGTTCATAAATTGGATCCAGCTTTTATATAGGAACCCCTGTGCCAGAATACTCACTAACCAATCATTGTCGCCCCGATTGAACCTTAACAGGGGGACAAGGCAGGGTTGTGCGCTGTCGCCTATGCTCTTCGCCCTAATTATCGAACCGCTCGCTCAGACCTCATGCAGCAATATACGGCTATAATACTAAAGATACTCTTAAGATTTCCCTGTACGCAGATGACATCCTCTATGTAACAGAACCCCAGGCTAGTATCCCAGCTATTCTTGATGTGATCAATTTGTTTGGTACCTTCTCGGGATAAAGAATACATTGGAACAAGAGTGAATTAATGCCCATACGGTCGCAAAACACCTCCTGGCTAGAACATCTCCCATTTAAGTTATCTTCAGAAAAATGTACCTACCTAGGAATTGTAGTTACCAAACAATACTCCTTACTATTTAAAGAGAATTTCCCCTCTCTGATACAAAGCAAACATACTATTTTGGAGAACTCTCCCAATTTCTCTGCTCGGAAGAATTAATGCCATTAAAATGGTCTTCCTCCCACAACTGCTCTACCTATATCAGAACATCCCAGTATTCATACCTAAATCCTTAGGTACAAAACACCTCTGTAAATCCAAGATGGAAGAAGGATTGTCTCTCCCAAATTTTATTACTGGGCCGCTAACCTCCGCGTTGTTACGTTTCTGCTGGATGACACACTTCCGGCATCCAGCTGGCTTACTATGGAGCGTGAGGAGTGTCACCCCTTCTCTATTGGCGCTCTGATTTTGTCACCTGTCAATCTGGAGATGTCACTTTATTGTAACAATCCTATTATACATAGCACAGTCCGAATCTGGAAGCAAATGAAAGTCCACTTTGAGCTTAGACCAATGTCATTCATGCTCCCTGTCGCCAGGAATCCCTCCTTTGCCCCTAACCTTGATAACACCTTTGAGCGATGGGGACAGCTGGGGATAAGTACCATAGGGGATTTATACATAGAAGGGACCTTTGCTTCCTTTGTTGCTGAGGGAAACTTATCTTCCCAGAAGTAATTTTTTCAGATACCTACAAATTAGAGACTACGTTAGAAAACACCTCCCAACATTTGGGAATGCTAAACCTTCCATGTTTGACGGATGCATAAAAATATGCCCCACCTCAGAAACTGATATCGCGTCTATATGATGCTTTTCAATCTGTTAGCACACCTTCTACAGATGCCATCAAGGCAAAATGGGAGGAAGAACTAGGGACTGACATTTCTGTGGCAGACTGGGAAGAGAGCTTGGAGTATATCCACACATGCTCCATTAATTCCAGACATCGTCTCATACAATTCAAAGTATTACACAGATTACACTATTCCAAAACTAAACTGCATAGGATATTTCCTGACACATCCCCTACATGTGATAAATGTCAGGCTACGCAGGGTACACTACTCCACTGCTTTGCCTTATGCTCTAGTTTGCATGGTTATTGGTGTGGAATTTTTGGGATCCTCTCTGAAGTTTGAGACTTCAATAGATCCAGACCCGCTTCGTCCCTAAACGGATTAACCAACCCCCAAAAACAACTAATCTCGTACGGTCTCATTTCGGGAAAAAAACTAATCTTGTTGTTTTGGAAAAGTAGGGAAGCGCCCTCTGCCAATTCACTGAGCCATAATTTGGTAAACACTGTACACTAACAAAGAATGAGATATATTCTGAACAATAAATTATCAACATTTGATAAAATCTGGCAGCCTTTCCTCTCCTACTTGGACGAGTCGGCGCTGTGAATTTGTTCTTATTAACGCACTCTCAACTGTAATATTTTAATCTACCTTTGGGCAGCATGTGCTGGCCCTGCCACCCGAGCAGTTGGCGGGGGGGGGGGGGTGATGATATCTTCCCTCTTTCTTT
The DNA here is from genome assembly GCF_023373465.1 of Oncorhynchus keta. Taxonomy (NCBI): domain Eukaryota; kingdom Metazoa; phylum Chordata; class Actinopteri; order Salmoniformes; family Salmonidae; genus Oncorhynchus; species Oncorhynchus keta. Next base: position 41,329,238 of record NC_068444.1, on the reverse strand, counting down.
CTACGTGTCCTTGTTTTGTATGTCATGTTTTGTATTTGTTTTTCACCCAGAACTCTGGGTCTTGTTGTTCCTGTATGCTCTTTTATGTTTAGATAAGAATTGTATACCTGTCTTGTATACCTATACACCATTCTTGTGTGCGTTTAATAAAAAATATTTGAAACAATATATTTCACTTGTGATTTCATGAATATGAATATTTGAGTAATATTTGTCCATTGCGTTATGCTAATTAGTGTCAGTTGATGACACTTCTCCCGGATCCAAGAGGTTTTAACACCCTAAATATTGATTCTAAACATTGTTTGACAAGTTGCTACGGACTGTAACAGAACTTGTTTTACTTTGTCTGAAACTAGTGAACGCGCTTGGCGAGTTTAGAATGTGTACTGAACGCGTCAAAAAAAAGGAGCTATTTTGACATAAATGATGGACATTATCGAACAGAACAAGCATTAACTGTGGACCATGGATTCCTGGGAGTGCATTCTGATGAAGATCATCAAAGGTAAGTGAATATTTCTAATACTATTTCTGACATCTGTTGACACCAACATGGCGGGTATCTGTTTGGCTTGATTTGGTCTCTGGCTATAACCTAATATGTTCTGCTTTCGCCGAAAAGCGTTTTTGAAATCGGACACTGTGGTTGGATTAACGAGAATTGTATCTTTTAAAATGGTGTAAAATACTAATATGTTTGAGGAATTTGAATTTGGCGCCCTGCAGTTTCACTGGCTGTTGAGAGGTGGGACACTCACGTCCCGAACGGTTCCAGAGAGGTTAATGGGTCTGTCCAGCATGGTGGTGCATAGGGAAAGGTTTACATTTTGGTCATTTAGCAGAAGCTCTTATCCAAAGCGACTTAGAGCCAGTGCATTCAACTTGAGGTAGCTAGGTAAGGCAACCAAATCAAATTTTGTTGGTCACATACACATGGTTATCAGATATTAATGCGAGTGTAGAGAAATGCAGTAATATGTAACATTCACAACAACTACCTTGTAAACATTAATAAAGTGGCTAGTGATACCTTTTATTAAGTCCATATATTAGTGGCCAGAGATTTGAGTCTGTTGGCTGCAGCCTCTATGTTAGTGATGGCTGTTTAACAGTCTGATGGCCTTGAGATCGAAGCTGTTTTTCAGTCTCTCGGTCCCAGCTTTGATGCACCTGTACTGACCTTCTGGATGGTAGCGGGGTGAACAGGCAGTGGCTCGGGTGGTTGTTGTCCTTGATGATCTTTTTGGCCTTTCTGTGACATCGGATGCTGTTGGTGTCCTGGAGGGCAGGTAGTTTGCCCCCAGTGATCCGTTGTGCAGACCGCACTACCCTCTGGAGAGCCTTGCTGTTGAGGGCAGTGCAGTTATACCTTAATTTCAACAAGGTACACAGACTGAGACCAAGGTCTCTTTTACAGCTGGGCCCTGCGTATAGTTGCCGTACCAGGCAGTAATACAACCCGACAGGATGCTCTCGATTGTGCATCTGTAAAAGTTTGTGTTTTTAGGTGACAAGACAAATGTCTTCAGCCTCATGAGGTTGAAGAGGCACTGTTGCGCCTTTACCACGTTGTCTGTGTGGGTGGACCATTTCAGTTTGTCTGTGAGGTATACGACGAGGAACTTAACACTTTCCACATTTTCCACTACTGTCCCGTGTGGGTGGGTGGGTGCTCCCTCTGCTGTTTCGTGAAGTCCACGATCATCTCCTTTGTTTTGTTGACGTTGAGTGAGGTTATTTTCCTGACACCACACTCGGAGGGCCCTCCCCTCCTCCCTGTAGGCAGTCTCATCGTGGTTGGTAATCAAGCCTACCACCTTAATGATTTGAGTTGGAAGCGTGCATGGCCACACAGTTATGGAGGGAGTACAAGAGACGGCTGAGAATGTACCCTTGTGAGGCCCCAGTGTTGAGGAGCAGCAGGGTGGAATGTTGTTTCCTACCTTCACCACATGGGGGCAGCCCGTCAGGAAGTCCGGGACCCAGCTGCACAGGGCGGGGTGCTGAATGACAAATTTGGAAGGTACTATGGCATTAAATGCTGAGCTGTAGTCAATGAACAGCATTCTTACAGGTATTCCTCTTGTCCAGACGGGATTGTGCAGTGTGATAGTGATTGCATCATCTGTGGACCTATTGGGGTGGTAAGCAAATTGGAGTGGGTCTAGGGTATCAGGTAGGGTGGAGGTAATATGATCCTTGACTAGTTTCTCAAAGCACTTCATGGTGACGAAAGTGAGTGCAACTGGGCAATAGTCATTTAGTTCAGTTACCTTAGCTTTCTTGGGAACAGGAACAATGGTGGCAATTTTGAAGCATGTGGGGACCGGAGACTGGGATAGGGAAAGATTGAATATGTTTGTAAATGATCACCAGTCAGATGAAAGTGCATGTTCTGAGGACACGGCTAGGGATGCCATCTGGGCCGGCAGCCCTGCGAGGGTTAACAAGTTTAAATGTTTTACTCACATTGGCCATGGAGAAGGAGAGCCCACAGGCTTTGGTAGTGGGCCGTGGCACTGTATTGTCCTCAAAGCGAGCAAAGAAGTTTTTTAATTTGTCTGGGAGCAAGACTGTGTTCGCAACGGGGCTCGTTTTCTTTTTGTAATATGTGATTGACTGTAGACCCTGCCAAATGCGTTTCGTGTTTGAGCTGTTGAATTGCAACTCTACTTTGTCTCTATACTGACGCTTTGCTTGTTTGAGGGAATAGCTGCATTGTTTGTATTCGTTCATGTTTCCAGTCGCCTTGCCATGATTAAAAGAGGTGCTTCTCTTTCAGTTTAGCGCGAATGTGCCATCAATCCGCGGTTTCTGTTTAGGAAAGGTTTTAATAGTCACAGTTGGGTACGATATCTCCGATGCACTTGCTAATAAACTCGCTCGCCGAGTCAGCGTTATTGTCTGAGGCTATCTGGAACATATCCCAGTACACGTGATTGAAGCGTCAAATCCGATTAGTCAGATCAGCATTGGATAGACCTGAGCAGGGGCGTTTACTGTTTTAGTTTGTCTATAGGCTGGGAATCTTTAAAAAATGGAGTCGTGGTCAGATTTGCCAAAGGCAGGGCGGGGGAGGGCTTTGTATGCATCGCAGAAGTTAGTGTGGCAATGATCCAGAATGCTACGACCTCGTTTCACTCATTCTATATGCTGATAGAATTTAGGGAGTCTTGTTCTCACGTTAGCTTTGTTAAAATCCCCAGTTACAATAAATGCAGCCTCGATGTATGGTTTCTAGTTTACATAGAGTCCAGTGAAGTTCTTTCAGGTTGGAGGGATATATGCAACTGACTATAATCGAGGAGAATTCTCTTGGAAGATAATGCGGTCAGCATTTGATTGTAAGGAATTCTAGGTCAGGCGAACAAAATTACTTAAGTTCCTATATGTTGTAGTGATTACACCATGAGTCGTTAATCATAAGGCATACACCCCCGCCCTTCACTATATCAGAGTAATACTAAGTTCTAAGGTGTAGTTAAATAAGTTTTAGTTAATCAATAATCACTTTCTCTACTTCCCATCCCAGGTCATTACCTGGACCAGAAGAGGCTAAAACAGGGCCTGTACCGCCACCCATGGGATGACATCTCCTATGTGCTTCCTGAACACATGTCAATGTAACTGATGACAGCGAGTCGGCACCTCTGGATGTCAACCCTCGGATATGACGGGAAGCAATTTTCACCTTATCACTTCAACAACCTCTGCCTTTGGGCAGGGTAAATCCAGAGGTGGGGGGGATATGGGGGAAGAGGGGAGCGTTAGTTTTATTCGTAGGTCACTAAAGAAAAGGGGAATAATTTCACGTTATTTAAGTTATGAGTTCAAGATAAGTTATTCAATCGTTAACAAAAAAAAGGAGCCGAACCAATGCAAGCTGCAGCTGTGGTCACACTAGGTGACTGGGAAAACTAGGTCACCGGTTCACAAATGGGATAGTGGCTCACTTATTTTTGACCATGCTACCTAGTTGTTTGAGTGATTGGTCCATCGCCTACTCACTTATATTTTATTTTTATATCTTTTACTAAACTCTCAAACGATTAACAGTTGGTTGAGCTGTATAATAGGGCTAGCCCTGCTTTAGGCCTCTAGGGTGTGTGCTGTTGAAAGTTAGCATGCTTTCTGGGTGACTTGGTAATGCACATAACATGAACACTAGCTTGCCTATGGAGAAGTAGTCTTAGTCGGTAAACCTGCATCCCTCAATGGAGTGTAAAAGCCTTTAACGATCCACTGTCATGTACATTACAAAACCAAAGTATTGTGTGAGTAATATTGTATTAGATTTTATTTACACATTTAATCTAGTTTCCGACCTTAATCCCCTTCCAAATTTGTGTAGCCTATTATGGTGTGTACTCTGTGGCTGTTCAAGATAAGGGGGCACGGTTTAACTAGCTGAATGTTAGTGTCGATTTGCCACTGCCTTTTTTGTTGTTGTTAGGATCGCAATTATCTGTTGCAAAAGCAACAGCTACTCTTCCTGATGTCCTTTCTCATCCCCTCCGTCATTGGACGAAACGATCATGTTAACTTTATTTTCATCCATTTAGATTTCAAGAAATTACAAATGATACATGGGTGGTGTTTGTTAAAAATGTGTTATTTTAAAATGTTTCAAAATAAAGGAAAAGCCAATAAACAGTCCTACTTTTGAAGGGGTTAATTGCTTTAAAATGTGAGTCTTAAACGCATCTTTTGCGAGGGACCATGAAGGCAGTGTATTTTATCTGGGAAAATTGTGTCTGATTTGCACGTATGACTGGACTACTGCTACCAAGGACCTGACCTGTGTGGCGCCATTTTTCTTTGACCTCAATGTTCTGTGACAGGCATGTTTGTTCTCTTTGTTTTACTCAGTTTTATTTAAATGTGAATTAAATATGCTTCTTAGTTTATTAAATATATGCCCAGAATTGTTATATTGTAGTTTAATAAAACCAAGAATGTCTAACTTTTCATTGTCGCTATTTATTATCACTAAGTGATGCATGGTAGCAGCTGTCTGTTCTCTTCTTTTTTTCCCCCCAAAGGTGCTGGTCGACACACATTGGTGTGAAGGATTTAGTATCATCCAAATATATCCTCATAGTGTATAGGTTAACTGAGCATATACAGACAGTGGAGAAATTATTTTGTGGGAATATACAGTGGCAAGAAAAAGTATGAACCCTTTGGAATTACCTGCATTTCTGCATAAATTGGTCATAAAATTTGATGTGATCTAAATCTAAGTCATAACAATAGACAATCTGCTTAAAATAAAAACGTATAATTGTTTGTTTTTAGGTCTTTATTGAACACACCATGTGAACTTTCAGTGTCGAGTGGAAAAAGTAGGTGAACCCTTGGATTTAATAACAAGTTAACCCTCCTTAGGCAGCAATAACCTCAACCGAATGTTTTCTGTAGTTGCGGATCAGACCTTCAAAGGTCAGGAGGAATTTTGGACCATACATTTTTACCAAACTGTTTCAGTTCAACAATATTCTTAGGATGCCTGGTGTGAACCACTCTCGGGTTCATGTCACAGCATTTTAAATCGGGTTAGAGTCGGGACTCTGACTGGGCCACTCCAGAAGGTGTATTTTCTTCTGTTGAAGCCATTCTGTTGATTTACTTCTGTCTTTTGGGTCATTGTCCTGTTGCATCACCCAACTTCTGTTGCGCTTCAATTGGCAGACGGATAGCTTTACATTCTCCTGCAAAATGTCTCTATAAACTTGGAATTAATTTTTCTGTCAATGATAGCAAGCTGTCTGGGCCCTGAGGCAACAAAGCAGCCCCATACCATGCTCCCTCCACCATACTTTACAGTTGGGATGTTTTGATGTTGATGTCCTGTGCCTCTTTCTCCACAGTGTTGTGTGTTCCTTCCAAACAACTCGACTGTAGTTTCATCTGGCCACAGAATATTTTGCCAGAAGCACTGTGGAACATCCAGGGGTTCTTTTGTGAACTTCAGATGTGCAGCAATGTTTTTTGGACAGCAGTGGCTTCTTCCATGGTGTCCTCCCATGAACACCATTCCAGTTTTGCGTATTGTAGACTCGTCAATAGAGATGTTAGCATGTTCCAGAGATTTCTGTACGTCTTTAGCTGACACTAGGATTCTTAACCTCGTTGAGTATTCTGCACTGTGCTCTTGCAGTCATCTTTGCAGGACGTCCACTCTTTGGAGAGTAGCAACAGTGCTGAACTTTCTCCATTTATAGACAATTTGTCTTACCTGTGGACTGACGAACATCAAGGCTTTCAGTATTTTTCTTTCAACCATTCCAGCAAGTCAACCATTTTTAATCTTAAGTCTTCTGAGATCTTTTGTTTGAGGCATGGTTCACATAAGGCAATGCTTCTTGTGAATAGCAAACTTAAATTGTGTTTTTTTAATAGGGCAAGGCAGCTCGAACCAACATCTCCGATCTGGTCTCATTGATTGGACTCCAGGTTAGCTGACTCCTGACTCCAATTAGCTTTTGGATAAGTCACATACTTAAATGTATTAATATAGATCAGAAAAATAAATGTGTTATTAGTTTAAGCACGTCTATTGTTGTGACTTAGATGAAGATCAGATCAAATTTGTGGAAATCCAGGTAATTCCAAAGGGTTCACATACTTTTTCTTGCCACTGTATATATTTTTTTAAGTGGGCCCTGAACAGAAAAAAACTCCCATAGGGGAAAAAGTGCATACTGCTCTCTGGTGAAAGCTTAACTCCGAAAGCCACTATCAGCTGATAGTGGCCACTTGATCTGCACTATTGTCTACCAACACACTCGTCCCGTGTGGAACGGCTCGATAAAGCATTCTCCATTTAGGCATAATTTCCCTCATTAACTAGCCTTATTGGTAGACCGAAGTTGGAAAGTTTGACATACAGTGCATTCGGAAAGTATTCAGGCACCTGGACTTTTTCCACATTTAGTTACGTGACAGCCTTATTCTAAAATTAATTAGTTTTTCCCTCATTAATCTACCCATAATAACAAAGCAAAAACAGGTTTTTAGAAATGTATAAAATGTAGTATTCATACCCTTTACTCTGTGCTTTGTTGATGTACCTTTTGGAAGCTATCGTGCCTTTTTCCTGAAAAGTGGATTCTGTCAGGCAACTACCATAAAGGCCTGGTTTTTGAATGCTGCTGAGATGGTGGTTCTTCTGGACGGTTGCCCCATCTCCACAGAAGAACTCTGGAGCTTTGTCAGAGTTACCATCGGGTTCTTGGTCTGACCAAGGCCCTTCTTCCCCGATTGCTCAGTTTGGCTGTGCAGCCAGCTCTAGGAAGAGTCTTGGTGGTTCCAAACTTCTTCCATTTAAGATTGATGGAGATCACTGTGTTCTTCGTGACTTTCAATGCTGCAGAAATGTTTTGGTATCCTTCCCCACCAGATCTGTGCCTCGACACAATCCCGTCTCAGAGCTCTACGGACAATTCCTTCGACCTCATGGCTGGTTTTTGCTCTGACATGCACTGTCAACTTTGGGACCTTGTATAGACAGGTGTGTGCCTTTCAAAATCATGTCCAATTGACCACAGGTGGACTCCAATGAAGTTGTATAAACATCTCAAGGATAATCAATGGAAACAAGATGTACCTGAGCTCAATTTCAAGTGTCCTTGCAAATACTTAAGTTATTTCTGTTTATTTATATTTTATTGAATTTGCTCAAATTTAGAAAAAAGCGCAAGTTGTCATTATGGGGCATTGTGTGTAGATTGATGAAAAATAATTTAATACATTTTAGAATAAGGGGTCAGCAATGTATGTCTACTGTTTTAATGTAGGATGTTGCACACCAAAAATACATAAATGGTGGTGGAAGACAGTCTGTGGCCAGAGTCCCATAGGACAGAGCACAATTGGTGCAGCGTCGTCCAGGTTAGGGTAGAGTTTGGCCAGTGGAGTTTTACTTGGCCCATTGCGCTCTAGCGACTCATTGTGGCAGCCCGGGTGCCTGCAGGCTGACCCCGGTCGCCAGTTGAGCGGTGTTTCCTCTGACACATTGGTGTGGTTGGTTTCCGGGTTAAGCCGGCGGGTGTTAAAGATTGCGGTTAGGTGGGTCATGTTTCAAAGGAAGCATGACCCCACCTTCGTCTCTCCTGAGCATGTTGGGGAGTTGCAGCGATGAGACATAGTTATGTTCATATTTATTTAGACTGAAGAGACCAGATGTCATATCCTAGTTTTTTTATTTGACCTTCATTTAATTAGGCAAGTCAGTTAAGAACAAATTCTTATTTTCAATGACTGCCTAGGAACAGTGTGTTAACTGCCTGTTCAGGGGCAGAACGACAGATTTGTACCTTGTCAGCTCGGGGATTTGAACTTGCAACCTTCCGGTTACCAGTCCAACGCTCTAACCACAAGGCAACCCTGCCGCCCCAGTTCGTGTCAATGATTAAAACATAGTGTCCAAAGTCACTGGAACGTGAACAACATAATTGATAAGCAATCAGTGGTTCACCTTCATTCTAAAAGTCCCCCATTTGAAACTGACGCAAATGGATGAAAATAATGGAATCCTGCCACAATTGGACTAGATAATTCTCAACAAAGGTGTATATCAAATGTATTTATATAGCCCGTCTTACATCAGCTGAAATATCAAAGTGCTGTACAGAAACCCAGCCTAAAACCCCAAACAGCAAGCAATGCAGGTTTAGAAGCACGGTGGCTAGGAAATACTCCCTAGAAAGGGCAAAACCTAGGAAGAAACCTAGAGCGGAACCAGGCCATGAGGGCTGGCCAGTCCTCTTCTGGCTGTGCGGGGTGGAGATTATAACAGAACATGGCCAAGATGTTCAACTGTTCATAAATGACCAGCATGGTCAAATAATAATCACAGTAGTTGTCGAGGGTGCAACAAGTCAGCAGTCATAACACGTTATGACACTGTCATAACACTGTCATAACAGCTCACATAACCTGTCGTAAAACTTTCATGACCCATATATTTACAATTGTTGTAACATACAGTATAATGCTTTATTTAATAACTGGTTATGACACCTACGTAAGTGTAACAACCCACATTTATTCAAATGTGTTTTTCCCTGCCAAGAAGTTTCAGTTTGTTTGGAAGTTTGTTTCTTAAGTCATTTGTTGTTGAATGAATTCTACAGTAATTTTTTTCTCCATATTTTAAGTAACTTGTAGAAAATACACTTTGACACTGTCAATAAGCATTATGAACATCATAGTCATATAAGCCAGATGGGCCTATTGTGTACAGTTGAAGTCGGAAGTTTACATACACCTTTGCCAAATACATTTCAACTCAGTTTTTCACAATTTCTGACATTTAATCCTTGTAAATATTCCCTGTTTTAGGTCAGTTAGGATCCATTGTCAATTCGAAAGGCTCATTTGCGAACCAAGCTTTAATTTCCTGACTGATGTCTTGAGATGTTGCTTCAATATACCAACATCATTTTCCTCCTATGATGCCATATATTTTGTGAAGTGCACCAGTCCCTACAGCAGTAAAGCACCCCCACAACGTGATTCTGCCACCCCCGTGCTTCACAGTTGGGATGGTGTTCTTCTGCTTGCAAGCATACCCCTTTTTCCTCCAAACATAACGATGGTCATTATGGCCAAACAGTTCTATTTTTGTTTCATCAGACCAGAAGACATTTCTCCAAAAAGTAGAATCTTTGTCCCCATGTGCATTTGCAAACCGTTTTTTATGCAGTAGCTTCTTCCTTGCTGAGCGGCCTTTCAGGTTATGTCGATATAGGACTTGTTTTACTGTGGATATAGATACTTAGTACCTGTTTCCTCCAGGATCTTCACAGGGTCCTTTGCTGCTGTTCTGGGATTGATTTGCACTTTTCGCACCAAAGTACGTTCATCTCTCGGAGACAGAACGCGTTTCCTTCCTGAGCGGTATGATGGCTGCGTGGTCCCATGGTGTTTATACTTGCGTACTATTGTTTGTACAGATGAACGTGGTACCTTAAAGCATTTGGAAATTGCTCCCAAGGATGAACCAGACTTGTGGAGGACTACAATTTTTTTCTGAGGTCTTGGCTGATATATTCTGATTTCCCCATGATGCCAAGTGAAGAGGCACTGAGTTTGAAGGTAGGCCTTGAAATACATCCACAGGTACACCTCCAATTGACTCAAATGATGTCAATTAGCTTATCAGAAGCTTCTAAAGCCAGGACATCATTTTCTGGAATTTTCCAAGCTGTACGTCATCTTAGTGTATGTAAACTTCTGGCCCATTGTGATAGTGAATTATAAGTGAAATAATCTGTCTGTAAATAGTTGTTGGAAAAATTACTTATCAAGCAGAAAGTAGATGTCCTAACCGACTTGCCAAAACTAGAGTTTGTTAACAAGGAATTTGTGGAGTAACGAGTTTTAATCACTCCAAATCTAAGTGTATGTAAACTTCCGACTTCAACTGTGTCATTCACTAAAAAAGATGTCTTGTCCTGATCTTAAAATCTGCTCCTGCATTCATCACCAACAGAACATAGGTGCATATCTTGACATCAATGTGTGCGCAATTTACAATGATAGTTTAACTACTATGATCATTTTCCCGGAATTGCATTTTGAAATGTTATACGGTCAGAACGCATTTTTCTCTTTAACTCATAGGGGAGAGGAGAGTGGCTCGCTCATCACAACAGCAGGCCCCAGCGAGGGCACAGGAATTATTACAAGAATCATTAGGATAATGCACTTTACTGTTTGACCAAATCATGATTTCAGCCACCCCAAAAAATGTGACGTTTTGATGGGGTGACAATGTAGAATGTGCTCTATCTACATTTTCGGCACCCTTTCCATTTTTACTATCCATGATCTTGGCTGTCGAACTGATGACAGAGTCGGAGCAGGTCTCTTTGCTGATGCCGCGTTTGACTTTACGTGACCTCAGCTCAGCCCATCAGAAAACCGGGCCTGCCCATCTTTGTAAGGGTGTCGACCAATGCCCACTGATCAGCCAAAGGCTCATTATAGATTAGTTTTGACCTTTCTCATCAAATATTTGTGTGTGTCAATTTCAACCAGGCCACCCAACAAAGAAATGGTCCAGCCCATCTGGAATTTTCCAGAATTGCCAGATGGCCAATCCGCTTGTGTGGTTGTGGTTCAGTAGTTGTGGTCAGTCATTTTGTGGTTGTGGTCAGTGTCTAGACTACAATTGTTGTGTGAAAACTGAAAAATGTGCAATGAGAAGTGATTGGATTAAATAAACTCAGCAAAAAAAGAAATGTCCTCTCACTGTCAACTGCGTTTATTTTCAGCACACTTAACGTGTAAATATTTGAATGAACATAACAAGATTCAACAACTGAGACATAAGCTGAACAACTTCCACAGACATGTGACTAACAGAAATGGAATAATGTGTCCCTGAACAAAGGGGGGTCAAAATCAAAAGTAAGTCCGTATCTGGTGTGGCCACCAGCTGCATTAAGTACTGCAGTGCATCTCCTCCTCATGGACTGCACCAGATTTGCCCGTTCTTGCTGTGAGATTTTACCCCACTCTTCCACCAAGGCACCTGTAAGTTCCCAGACATTTCTGGGGGGAATGGCCCTAGCCCTCACCCTCCGATCCAACAGGACCCAGACATGCTCAATGGGATTGAGATCCGGGCTCTTCGCTGGTCATGGCAGAACACAGACATTCCTGTCTTGCAGGAAATCAAGCACAGAACGAGCAGTATGGCTGGTGGCATTGTCATGCTTGGAGGGTCATGTCAGGATGAGCCTGCAGGAAGGGTACCATATGAGGGAGGAGGTTTTCCCTGTAACGCACAGCATTGTGACACACCGCCCCAGACCATGACTGACCCTCCACATCCAAATCAGAGTACAGAGTACAGGACTCGGTGTAACGCTCATTCGATGATAAACACGAATCCGACCCTCACCCCTGGTGAGTCAAAACCGTGACTCGTCAGTGAAGAGCACTTTTTGCCAAACCTGTTAGGGTTTGTGCCCATAGGCGACGTTGTTGCCGGTGATGTCTGGTGAGGACCTGCCTACAACAGGCCTACAAGCTCTTAGTCCAGCCTCTCTCAGCCTATTGCAGACAGTCTGAGCACTGATGGAAGGATTGTGTGTTCCTGGTGTAACTTGGGCAGTTGTTGCCATCCTCTACCTGTCCAGCAGGTGTGATGCTCGGATGTACCGATCCAGTGCAGGTGTTGTTACAGCTGTTGTCAAGTCTTGTCTCCCTGTAGCGCTGTCTTAGGCGTCTCACAGTACGGACATTGCAAGTTATTGCCCTGGCCACATCTGCATTCCTCATGCGTCCTTGCAGCATGCCTAAGGCACATTCACACATATGAGCAGGGACCCTGGGCATCTTTCCTCTGGTGTTTTTCAGAGTCAGTAGAAAGGCCTCTTCAGTGTCCTACGTTTTCATAACTGTGATTTGCCTTCCATTTGTAGCTGTTAGTGTCTTAATGACCGTTCCACAGATGCATGTTCATTAATTGTTTATGGTTCATTGAACAAGCATGGGAAACAGTGTTTAAACCCTTTACAATGAAGATCTGTGAAGTTATTTGGATTTTTACGAATTATCTTTGAAAGACAGGGTCCTGAAAAAGGGCCGTTTCTTTTTTTGCTTAGTTTATGAAGCGAGTGAATGGAGACCGCGTCGCTCTATCTCATCAGCAGCAGCATCAATGTATAGCCTACCCCTCTCATTACATACCGACAACCTAGCCAGTTGAGTTATTTAGGGCACGGGCCACGATCCTTAGGAGGATGATGCGCTGTTGCCTCGGCTGCCTCAGCCTCTTCAACCTCCTCTTAATTTTGGCTTGTGCTGCAACATGTGCTCCTCTGCTTCTGTGGGTATCCATAGCAACGGGAGCAGAACGGACAGATGGGTAAACAGTATTGCTCACACTATGGGTCAGAATCCATTTGACACAAAGGCACATGTAGCAAGTTATCAGCTCAAGAAAAGGTACAGAGCAGAATAACGAAAAGGAACAGATTTTTAGAGCATTGATGAGCGCACCATGTCCCCAGGAAAAAATGCCATCCCAGAATCATTCAGTCAAACCAAATCAAGCGTTATTTGTCAAATGCTGCGAATACAACAGGTGTAGCCTTAACGTGCTTACTTTACAAGCCCAGTTAAGAAAATATTTACTAAATAAACTAAAGTAAAAAATTATAAAAAGTAACACAATAAAATACTAATTACGAGGCTATATACAGGGGGGACTGGTACCGAGTCAATGTGCGGGGGTACAGGTTAGTCGAGGTCATTTGTACATGTAGGTAGGGATAAAATGACTATGCATAGATAATAAACAATGAGTAGCATCAGTGTAAAAACAAATTAGTCAAAATAGCTAATTCTCCTGACTTACAGTACAAGACAAAAGTTTGGACACCGACTCATTTCAAGGGTTTTTTCTTTATTTGACTATTTTCTACATTTTCGAATAATCGTGAAGATGTCAAAATGAGAAAATAACACATGTTATTGTTGTAACACTTTTTGTTGTAACCCAAAAATTGTTAAACAAATCAAAATATGTTTTATATTTGAGATTCTTCAAAGTCACCACCTTTTGCCTTGATGACAGCTTTGCACACGCTTGGCTTTCTCTCAACCAGTTTCACCTGGAATGCTTTTCCATCAGTCGTGAAGTAGTTCCCAAATATGATGAGCACTTGTTGGCTGCTTTTCCTTCACTTGTTAAGGCGCACAAGGGCATTTCAACTTGTTAGGTCTCTAACCTTGTTACGTAATTGTGTCTGGACTGACTGTTGCTGGCAAATGGTATGTTTTGGTAAAGATACAATTTTGGAATAAATTGGTAGGATAGCTGGTCAGCTATCCTACCAATTTATTCCAAAATGTTATCTTACCAGAACATATGATTAGAGCATTTTACTAGTTGCATTGTAGTTGAGACTACACATGGCATTGTTACCATTTGTTTTGGGAGGTGGAAAGACCAGTGTGGGACACCTCAGTGATATCTCAGATGTGTTCTAAGGTTATCCCCGTCGGGGGGCTTGTCCGCTCCTCCCTGTTCTCGTGGGGAAGTTTACAACTTCATTTGTTTCCTGATCGGGCGGCCTCATACAGTGTTGCTTGCAGTCTCAACCTCCCCACTGGCCTCGGAGGCTCATCATGGGTCTGGTAGTATTCCCCCTTTGTGTCTTGGGACCCCACCCACCAGCACTTAGTGTTGGTGTCCGAGGCACAAACGAAAACGTCGGACTCTTTGTATGAGTTGTCAGCAGCCATATTTTTTTTAAATGTTTTATTTTTATACTTTTACCCCTTTTTCTCCCTAATTTCATGGTATCCAATTGGTAGTTAGTCTTGTCTCATCGCTGCAACTCCCGTATGGACTTGGGGGAGGCAAAGGTCGAGATTCGTGCGTCCTCGGAATCACAACCCAGCCGCACTGCATCTGGACAAAATACCTGCTTAACCCGGAAGCCAGCCAAACCAATGTGTCGAGGATACACAATACACCTGGCAACCGTGCCTGCTAGTGCTCGATGGGACAAGAACATCCCTGCCAGCCAAACCCTCCCCTGACCTGGACAACTCTGGGCCAATTGCGCACCGCCCCATGGGTCTCCCAGTCGCGGCCGGCTGTGACAGAGCCTGGACCCGAACCAGGATCTCTAGTGGCACAGCTAGCACTACGATGCATGAAATACAGTTATCGACACTTTTCCATAAACAAGGTCTAAAACCTGTTTGATGCAATAAGGCAAGTACATTTTTGTCCACAACTGCTTTGTTGGGATGTTAGGAACACTGCCAACCAATTTCAGCAAGTTTCAACCATGAAATACAGTTATATCCACTTTTCCACATACAAGGTCTAAAACATGTTTGATACAATTGGCAAGTAAAACTGTTGTCCACAACTGTGTAGTTGAGATAGTAGGAACACTGCCAACCAATTTCAGCAAGTTCCAACCATGAAATACAGTTATAACCACTTTTCCATAAACAAGGTCTAAAACATGTTTGATGCAAATGGCAAGTAAAGTAACCTAAATTCCTTAATCTTATCGCATGGCTTTGTACACAATTCAACAAATTAAAATGTAAAACTTTACTTTTCCCATTTAAACCAAAAAGAAACAAACTCCTCCACTCCAGTAAAAGTAAACTTCAATAGGGGAAACGTCAAGCAGTGGAGTGGACACACTGATAGTAGAGGCACATTTTCCCTGTATACAAAGTATTGAGCAATTGGTGAAGGAAAAAAAACACCCTATAACAGCTAATAGCTACAATTGTGATGCGTAATGCACTCATACAGCATGAATTGTTGATAAACTATGTAGTAGAGGGGACTTGCTTATTACAGCCTACAGAAGCAAACAGTCCATAAATACACAGTACCCATCACCTCAGGGTAATAGTCATTTTACCTTCCTGGTGGTGCCACAGGAGTTCACAGTGAAGTGGAAGTAGGCGAAGCGATCGTCACTGTAGGTGGGACCACAGGCGGGGTCGCTCAGTGTCAGATGACCAGGGTTCAGACCGGGAGCAGACTCCACCTTCATCGCCAGCGCAGTCATCGTTCCGTTAGAGAAACACTCTTGGAGGTGGGGGAGCAAAAGACAGGTAGCCATCAGACCTGGGTTCTGTATTTGTTACACTTAATTGAGCTTGCCGAGCACAGTAGAACCAATGGAATAGCACCAAATATGCAAACCATGCCCATCTGGTTCTCCAGATTGAATTGAAGAATACACCTGAAGTCGTAAAATGTCTAACTAGTCATTTGTTATGCTAACTATCTAGCAAGAGGTTGCATAGCAACATCATCAACTTCAGGTAGACAGGTGAAGAGCAAGTACACGCGACTGAAAGCCTACTGTTCGTTTACAGGTTGGAACAACCTATTTCGTATGTTTTTGCAGTCCTTTTTTGGAACCGTATAAGCTTAAATGTTGCGGCATCCTGCAGCACATCTTGGTTCCGCATAATTCTATGGCACGTTATTTAAGTGTCAGCCAAGACGCAATTTACCACAATCTGCCACCATCTAACACAAACGGTGGCTGCATAAGCTCAAAACTTTCAAAAGTAAGAACCACTGTACATCTGACAACTTTATCAGATATAACATTTTACTGGTTGTCTCAGATAAAAAAAAACACTACTACTTTGTTCTCCTGTACCTCTTCTCCCTGCCTGTTTGTTCTTCTAGATTCTCCCCTTCCATCTATGTCCCCATCTGTGGCAAATCCACCCTCGTCTCCTTTTCCGAACATTTTCCACCAAAAAATGTGTACAGTCTTGTAGGTAGACTCATCACTGATCCTTTCACCTTCATCCATCTCAGACGTACTCTCATCTGGGCTACCTGCACAGCCTACCTCATTACAGATGTGCAGATCCACCAACCAAACGCGCCACTACATTCACTTCCAAAACCAAATGTTTTGATTGAACACAATATTTTTTAAATAATAATAATTCAATGTCCAAAGTCAGATTCCGCACTCATCTGGTATATTGTGATTCAAACTGTAGCCCAAATGAGCGTGCTCTGGTATCAATGCTCATCGGGAGAAGTTCTCAACTTCAAAACGTTGTTTTCTACAGCAAAGCTGGCTTACCTTACGTATTCACTACTGCACTTGTTTATTGCAATTGAATGGTAAAAACACATCCAAGAAACACCCACATCAAACCACACCCCCAAGACAATTCTTGTTTGCCTAGCATTTCTTAATGAGCATTGATGAAAAACAAGAGCTGTGCTCGAATACCCATACTAACATACTGTATGTGGCGGCAGGGTAGCCTAGTGGTTAGCGCGTTGGACTAGTAACCGGAAGGTTGCAAGTTCAAATCCCCGAGCTGACAAGGTACAAATCTGTCGTTCTGCCCCTGAACAGGCAGTTAACCCACTGTTCCTAGGCCGTCATTGAAAATAAGAATTTGTTCTTAACTGACTTACCTAGTAAAAAAAATAAAAAAATACTACATACTTAATGAGTATATATTATTAGTTCATTTTAGTATACTGTAAACTAACAGTAGGCTTTCAATTGCGCGTACTAGCTTTTCACCTGTCTACCTGAAGTTGATGCTGTTGCTATGCAACCTCTTGCTAGCTATCTACATTTACATTACATTTAAGTCATTTAGCAGACGCTCTTATCCAGAGCGACTTACAAATTGGTGCATTCACCTTATGACATCCAGTGGAACAGCCACTTTACAATAGTGCATCTAAATCTTTTAAGGGGGGGGGTGAGAAGGATTACTTTATCCTATCCTAGGTATTCCTTAAAGAGGTGGGGTTTCAGGTGTCTCCGGAAGGTGGTGATTGACTCCGCTGTCCTGGCGTCGTGAGGGAGTTTGTTCCACCATTGGGGGGCCAGAGCAGCGAACAGTTTTGACTGAGCTGAGCGGGAACTGTACTTCCTCAGTGGTAGGGAGGCGAGCAGGCCAGAGGTGGATGAACGCAGTGCCCTTGTTTGGGTGTAGGGCCTGATCAGAGCCTGGAGGTACTGAGGTGCCGTTCCCCTCACAGCTCCGTAGGCAAGCACCATGGTCTTGTAGCGGATGCGAGCTTCGACTGGAAGCCAGTGGAGAGAGCGGAGGAGCGGGGTGACGTGAGAGAACTTGGGAAGGTTGAACACCAGACGGGCTGCGGCGTTCTGGATGAGTTGTAGGGGTTTAATGGCAGAGGCAGGGAGCCCAGCCAACAGCGAGTTGCAGTAATCCAGACGGGAGATGACAAGTGCCTGGATTAGGACCTGCGCCACTTCCTGTGTGAGGCAGGGTCGTACTCTGCGGATGTTGTAGAGCATGAACCTACAGGAACGGGCCACCGCCTTGATGTTAGTTGAGAACGACAGGGTGTTGTCCAGGATCACGCCAAGGTTCTTAGCGCTCTGGGAGGAGGACACAATGGAGTTGTCAACCGTGATGGCGAGATCATGGAACGGGCAGTCCTTCCCCGGGAGGAAGAGCAGCTCCGTCTTGCCGAGGTTCAGCTTGAGGTGGTGATCCGTCATCCACACTGATATGTCTGCCAGACATGCAGAGATGCGATTCGCCACCTGGTCATCAGAAGGGGGAAAGGAGAAGATTGTGTTTCGTCTGCATAGCAATGATAGGAGAGACCATGTGAGGTTATGACAGAGCCAAATCTAGCATAACAAATTACTGGTTAGACATTATACGACTTCGGGTGTGTTCTTAAATTCAATCAGGAGTTCCAGAATGCGCTCATGAATTCAGAGCGATGTCACATTGTCTGTTTGTAAATTCCGAGCAGACTAGACAGCCAGAGCGAATTTACGAAAGCACCCGAATGTCTACTGAGAACACACAATGACTATACCATTTAGCTAAGCTCAGAATGACGGGAATAATCACGTCATTCTGGATCATTTTGAATTTTAAGAACCATTTAGAGGAACATCTCACCTCATGTCAATGGCATTGAATATACATGTTTGACAGCCGTCAAACATGGGGGCGGCAGCGTAGCCTAGTGGTTAGAGCGTTGGACTAGTAACCGCAAGGTTGTGAGTTCAAACCCCGAGCTGACAAGGTACAAAATCTGTCGTTCTGCCCCTGAACAGGCAGTTAACCCACTGTTCCCAGGCCGTCATTGAAAATAAGAATGTGTTCTTAACTGACTTGCCTGGTTAAATAAAGGTAAAAAAATAAAAATAAAAAAAAAAAATAAAAGCCATTGCAGTAGACCAAAATAAATATTGTTGACGGAAAGCCCAATTTCTGTTCTTTAAATAAAAACATACTTAATCAGATGCATCCAGGTCTGATGGGCCAAAATATCAGAAATGAAAACCAACAAACCTTGAATTATCTGAGGACTGTTTAATTGGTAGCTGACTCTAAATGAATCATGTTAGGATTTGGGGTGCCCGACTTAAACTCTAGACGGTAGAAATCTATTAAATTGATAGTCAACTTATTAACATGACATCGTATCCTCCTTGCAGCTGCAAAACCCCAGCCTTATGATTCAGTACTATACAAGTTGGTTTAATTGAATTACTAGCTAACTAAATAACAACACAGACTAAACACACAGGTGACACAATATGACTGCCCCCCTCCCATTCCGTAAGGGACATTTATTTAACACACGAACCGGCACCAGTTTGGAGTAAAAGCATGAATGTATTTATGTGGGATGCCGCCGTGGCAAGGTAGGTGGTGTCTTCTCGCTGATTTGCTACATGAGATTGAGTGAATACTGGAACAACATTTCTAACATAAGACTGGTCAGAGATTAGCTATAGAAAATGAATGTCATATTGTTTATTTAAATTTTTTACTAGAAACGTCCTCACTCTACAGGTAGGAAGTCTCGAGCCTTTACATTGTATAAAATGTTTTTTCATAAATAAAAAAGCTTGTTAGCAAAAACACTCCTTTAGTTCATACTGGAGGGGGGGAAAGAACCCACTTCTGCTGTAAATTGATCTGATCCTCACAGTCATGACACCACCACAAGACTTTGTACACAAGGCGGTTGGGGTTTGCAGCGTTTTCTTGTTCCTAACTTAGTCCCTCTCTCTACACTGGCAGCTGTGAGAACCCTGAGGATCCATACAGTGTAGTCTTCCACCCGGTAGTAGCTGATGCCAGGGTCCACTTCCCCCCTCACGTCAAACGCTTTGAGGTCTATATGTTTTCCTTCGCCGAGGATGCGGTTGAGCCGAGTGGCCAGGTAACAAAGTTCACCCAACAATCTTTATTGGTTAATTTTGTGAGTGGAATCATACCTTTAAAAAAATAATAATAATCTGACGGCATCAAATCTTTGATTCCTAGGTCTTTGTCCATTGTGATGTGGTCATCTGTGATGCCAGTAGTCCCTCTGGCGGCCCCTGTAGTGGACAATGTGTGAATCAGGACAACCCGAAAAGAGGTAGGTCTTGTTTTATGCTTTTCAGACCCTGACAGACCATAACTGAACTAATAGTTTCTCTCTCTCTCTCTCTCTCTCAACAGGTCAACGACATGTCAAAGACCTCTCTGAGGAGCGTCATTTATATGTTTCTTCTGGATACATTCTTTGGGTGTAATGTCTTGTTCTAACATGTCAAATAAAGTGTTCTATATAAAACAATCCTAACCGTTGGAGCTACCTTAATTGTATCTGATTTGCGTTTAACACCAAGGCGCATGTAGTAGGCTTGTCATCTGACATGTATCAATCAACCCTTTTGTAAGCATGGAACTCTGAACCATCCACCGGAGGGAGCTGAGTGTTGCGCACCAATTTCCCGTCTAGGACAAACAATGGGTGTCAAAACAAAAGCTTTCCAATGTCCAGTAGGATGAACTGACTCAATGTTATAGTGGTTTGCCAAAGTGAAACCAGCAGTGTTGGTAATTTTCAACTGAAATTACAACTTTCCTTGATACCTCTCACTAGCTTGGTTTCCATCCAAATATGGACATTTCTTCTTTAATGATATGCATGTCAATCTGTCATGGCTCAAATGGGAAGAGCATGAATTCATCGCTACTTGTTTGTGTAAGAAGTGTTGACAAGCTGACTGTACCGAGCTGTCTTTTTTAAACTACTAGCGCACAGCTCGGACACCCATGCATTCCCCACAAGACATCTCTTCACAATCTCAAAGTCCAAACTACGAAGGTAGAGCCATGATTAGCTTGCAATCTATTCCGCATCAGGATAAGATTTCAACACACACCGTACGGCACAGCGGGGACTGAAGACACTCCTTAAAAAGTTGCGAGCTTGCACCGCGGGACGGCTTCATTGCTCCAGACCACCACAAGGGGGAGTTTGTGCAATCATTATGCATTTGGGTCCCAAGGCTTTGACCAAAGACTAATTTTGACACGAGCCACCCAACGAAGATTGCTGACAAAAGATGGAAGTTGCCTTAACGAGTCAAGCAAATGTACAATTTGAGAGGAATGTGATAATGTAGAGAAATGGCTGCTGTAAAAAATACTACATACTTAATGAGTATATACTGTAAACGAACAGTAGGCTTTCAATTGCGCGTACTAGCTTTTCACCTGTCTACCTGAAGTTGATGCTGTTGCTATGCAACCTCTTGCTAGCTATCTAGCATAACAAATTACTGGTTAGACATTATACGACTTCGGGTGTGTTCTTAAATTCAATCAGGAGTTCCAGAATGCGCTCATGAATTCAGAGCGTTGTCACATTGTCTGTAAATTCAGAGCAGAGTAGACAGCCAGAGCGAATTTACGAAAGCACCCGAATGTCTATTGAGAACGCACAATGACTATACCATTTAGCTAAGCTCAGAATGACGGGAATAATCACGTCAAACAATGGGTAGATTTCCTGAAGATTTGCATTATTGGCCCTAAAGTACGGAAATAGTGTCGTGTATTCCTCATATTTTGGCGAATTTAGTACGACATCCTGGAACATTTGGCATACTAAATATATCCATAGTATTTTTTTTATTTCTATTTTATTTCACCTTCATTTAACCAGTTAGGCTAGTTGAGAACAAGCTCTCATTTACAACTGCAACCTGGCCAAGATAAAGCAAAGCAGTTCGACACATACACAACACAGAGTTACAGATGGAATAAACAAACAGTCAATACAGTAGAAAAAGTCTATATACAGTGTGTGCAAATAAGGGAGGTAAGGCAATAAATAGGCCATTGTGGTGAAGTAATTACAATATAGCAATTAAACACTGGAATGGTAGATGTGCAGAAGATGAATGTGCAAGTAGAGATACTGGGGAGCAAAATAAATAAATAAATACAGCAAGGGGATGAGGTAGTTGGATGGGCTATTTACAGATGGGCTATGTACAGGTGCAGTGATCTGTGAGCTGCTCTGACAGCTGGTGCTTAAAGCTTAGTGAGGGAGATCTGAGTCTCCAGCTTCAGTGATTTTTGCAGTTTGTTCCAGTCATTGGCAGCAGAGAACTGGAAGTAAAGGCGGCCAAAGGAAAAATTGGCTTTGGGGGTGACCAGTGAGATTCTCCTGTTGGAGCGTGTGCTATGGGTGGGTGCTGCTATGGTGACAAGTGAGCTGAGA